>NW_028301611.1:3030303-3333333 GCF_987345545.1 Pholcus phalangioides
TCTATCCTGCCATATCTCTAAGTATAAGCAAAGAAGCGAAAGTCTGAGCTAAGAGATTCCGGTTTCCTCTCACCCATTCCGTACAACATCTTTTGTTCTATGTCTCGACGGAACAACTGTTGTATTTTTTTTTTTCAGAAATGTTCAGAATATTTGCCTTTGTAATGTAGTTCTGGCTGAATATATTTTTTTTGTCATGTAGAAATATGTATTTTCATGCATCAAGTATGAGAGAGAATTAAGGGGTTGGGGTGCATGGTCTTGGCTTCCCATGCTTTCCTACGGGGGAAATCTCCCTCTTTAAAGAACATTTAAAAAATTTCTATTCACTTTAGCGCTAAATTTTTTTTCTTAAACACTATATACAAATATTTTTATACAATTTAACTTGGGCTTTTGCGATTTTAATTGTGCTCTTTTTTTTTTTCTCTTGCAGCTTTTTCAAAAATCAATGAAATTTAATCCTACTTTATGTCATAAATTTAAAAAAAAAGTTCAATAAAAGAATCCTTGTGTTAAAGTATGTAACACAACAGTGTTGAGAGAGATACACATAGTTTCAAGACATTTGAATGAGTGGTGTTCGTAAAAATGATCCTTATCTAACAAAAAAAACTTAGTTTTGAGAAAAGAACATTTTATTGGGGGGAAACATTAGCATGTATAATGCCTGCCAGCAGTTTATATTAAAATATTAAAGAAATATATATATTTCTAGTAAATGTGTGTGGTAGACCAAAAACTTTGATACAGTTGGACGCAGAAAATATTATCATTTGAAAATGAAAAAAATTCGAAAATGTGTTTTTTTGGAAAACTTGCGTGAATCAACCCCGTTAAGATAAATTTGAGAATCGGTTTTCACGGAAACTTGCGAGACAAACACAAACATAAAATGCTTTTTGCAGTATTTGATAGGAAATTCTGCATGAGCAACTATAGAAACCATCCCAAAGATATTGTATAAATATTAACGATATTTGACAGGTTGTCGGCTTTGCGTTAGTTGCTATTGTGTTTCAACTGCCAATGCTAGAAAAGAACATAATATCTGATGCCAAAACTGTGCGTTATTGAACGTTTACTATACTTACTGTCGTAAGTGAATACATTATTTTTTCCGCGTGCTTAAAGAATTCCGTCAACTGCGATGTTTGGCAAGATATCAATATATACACGACATAAAATACAGTAAAAACCAATAAGCTAGACCAGTGTTATTCAATTGCTGTTCCTTGGACAGATGCTAGGCCGCGAAAAATTTCAACCAATCTATGCAGTAGCAACATGTAATTTCAGATTTGAAAAATAAAATACTATCTCTAAATTTGTCCATATTTTTGTTTTTGCCGTATCTATTTATTGATTCTGTACGAAAATTATTTCTCTCACTTATTTATTTTTCACTGACGCGCACACTATTTTCCTCTTATTTATTTACTTATTTGATAATAATTTTTTATTGAAGTGGAGCTTCTTTAGCCATGGGAGTGAATTTTTGTGAGGGAAAGGAAATTCATCACAAAAAGTGAAACGCTTTCCTTTTTTTCCT
This sequence comes from Pholcus phalangioides, assembly GCF_987345545.1. Taxonomy (NCBI): domain Eukaryota; kingdom Metazoa; phylum Arthropoda; class Arachnida; order Araneae; family Pholcidae; genus Pholcus; species Pholcus phalangioides. The sequence continues at coordinate 3,031,856 of NW_028301611.1, forward strand.
CAAAACTCGTTCCGTAGAATAAATGATTGTGCGATGAAGTTCAAAGAAGCAGATGGGTTGTACTGGTGATGGAGCAAGGGGTGTCAATATACATTTTCAGTCATGTAAGAAAATAAAGTTTGGTGGGGGGAGGGGTTCGTGTCGGACAAAAACAGTTTATTACCTTGCCCTACCCCCTCCCCATCGTGATGTTGCTCCCGCTGGTCACACGAGAATACATTTCACAAGCGAACACAAGTTTTGTGACGTCACAGTGCCAGCTCCTAATTGGCTGCTCTGTCATAACGCAGAATACATCCAGAGCACTTCACTGGTTTTTTTTCTTTTTAGCTTTCAAAATCATGCGGTAATAAAAACTCTCATTAACCGTGCCAAACAAATTTTGCGAACTAGCTAACCTTAACGAAGAACTAGATCATTAAACTGAGCCTTGAAATAAAACGGATATACCAGGAGGGCAGGAGAGCTATCCACCCCAGAAGACCCAAAAACAAAAAATTCCAGGATGTTCCAGACAAGATGAGCACAGCCTACCTCCCGTATGTAAAAAATTTCACTAACCGAAACGGTTCCATTCTTCAGAAACAACCTTTCCACGATCTACAAACCCACTCGAACAATAGGTACTCTTCTTCGATGGGCTAAACACCCTCGAGACCCCTTCTCATCGGCTGGAGTTTATAGGGTTTCCTGTTCATGTGGATCTGTCTACATCGACACCACTTTGCGCTCAATAAAAACTCGCCTCACTGAACATCAACGATACTGTCGCCTGGGACAAACAGAAAAATCTGCTGTCGCTTAACATGGCTTCCTAAAGGGTCATGATATCCACTTCCAAGATACCGATATTCTTTCCTCAGAAACCTACTTCTACTCGCGACTAAACCGCGAAACTATTGAAGTCGTTGAGCACAGAGATAATTTCAACAGGAAGGAAGAAGGGCTGCACACTTGAGCAAGATATGGCACCCGACCGTCCGAAATACCAAGATCATTACGGTTAGAAAATCAACTCTTACGAATTTGGATCCCCATTCAAATTTGAAGACTCCGATCCTTCCCCCCCCCCCCCCACTCAATCAGAAGTCGCAACGTCCCGTCACCATCAGCACATCGCTTGCTCAACGTCACAACGACGAAGTTGATCCTTCCGCGTCTCTGGCGAAAAGCATCAGTGGACAACAGTCATCCACGGAGGTCGTTTCGTATCTTCGCTCACCAAAAACAGCATCCAACATGTCCACTGCAGTAGTGCACGAAACAGTTTGGAGCACGGCATAACAGCCTGAAAATTATGAAATTTATTATAATGTCAATTCCATTTACATTATTTGACAGCGCTACTCTGATGTGCTCCTTCAACACTTTTGTTCGACCGATTCTTGAGCACGCATCGTCAGTGTGGAACGCTTATTTGATTGGTGACATCGAACAAATTAAAACAAACAACCAAAAAAAGCGTTTCACGAAGCGCCTGTCTAATCTCCGGGGCCTTTCATATCCAGAACGACTGCAACACTTGGAGCAATGTTCTTTAGAATGGAGTAGACTGGCCATCGACTTCAGACTGCTGTATGAAATTTTCTATATAATATGGTCTTACCTATACATAGACTCTTTCATCGGACATAAAGTTCATGAACTTAGAAGTCAGCAGCTGTGCATACGTATTCCATTTGCGAGAAGAAATCGATTAAAGCATTCATTTTTATGTCGGGCGGGAAGAGCTTGGAATTGACTTCCACCCGATCTCGTTTGTACACTGACGTACGCGCCATTTTGCAAACGATTATCAAGCTTTGACATTTCGCATTTCTTGTGTGATCAGATACCAATTTTAATTTCATTCCTTCCCCCGTATGCACAGTATACCATTATTTCTGTCCTTTTCTTTTGATTTTTATCGTGCCCCCCCCCCCTTTCTTCCCCGCAATGTAAGTGCAACCACCTTTTTGTGGATGTAAATAAATAAAATATACGGCAATGATTAATTTTGTTCAAATGCAGTATAGGCTACTCTTCCCAATCTCGACCATTTTTATTTCTACAGAGGTTTATGAAGACACATCCAGGCAACCCCAATAATTGTTTATAAACATCCTGAATCCAGTTACTCCAAAGGAATTCGTCTTGGACAATGATTTGTTTTACAGATCGTTTCCGGCGACCGTAAAAAATGCTCACCTGCTATTAAATCTTTTTTTAGGGGAAGAATAATGTTCATTGTTTATTCATTCACATTATGTTTTAATTCCAGAGAGAAACATATGCTTTAAATAAAAAAAAAAGAATTTCTCTTATAGAATGTTGCGTACCATATTAAAGGAAAATGGTGTAACAGAAACGGCTACGTGCCCACAGAAAATATTGCTACCGCAGGGAGTCCCCCCCCCCCACCTCGAGGGGTTAGCGGACCAGCGGACAAACCTCTCGATGAGTATAAAAAAAACAAGACTGCCGTTCGGAATCGACAATAAAACATAGGTCCTGGTCTAATCAGCCCTCGTGTGCAGAAAATGTGGTGGTGCGACAAAAATGATCAAATTAAAGAAAAATTAATATTTCTCAAACTGTTCATTTCATATATGAAATATTTATTTAACTATTTTTCAAATTAGGAAAAAAATTTTTTTGGGAAATGGGACTCAGTATGTTTTTAAACAATTGTTAGAGTTGCGTGGACGTTCGATGTGTCCTCATAAGTTTCTCTAAGAAGAGAAAGAATGCTCGAGATAGGGAAGAGAGTATAGGGAATTAACTTTGCTTATATACTACGTCACGACTTCCAGGCGTATGAGAGTCGCTTAACAGTTATCGAATTGAGCTGAAATTGTGAACAATATGCGTTTTTTCTTTCTTTCGTTGATTGGAACAGAATTAGGGGGTGGAAGCAGCCAAATTTTAAATTTCGTAGAATTACCTATAGCCATGGTCCACCTCATCACCTCCTAGAGATAGAAGGCAACCGCACCCTGCTTGTGACGTCAGTAAGTACTCCATTTTCCCTCAGAATATTCAGGGGAAAAAACTCCCTGCTCGTGTCAGTATCATCGTTGTGCGGAAAAGTAATGATCGGGCTCAGAATTGGCGATTTCTATGCTCCACATGCAATCACTATGCGGCATTTGTGAGCCAATGAGGAAGGTTCCACGCCAAAATAAGAAGAAACGAAATAGGATGTTGTGTTTCAAAATGTGCCAAACTTGCTAGGTAGTCTGAATGACGTTTATAGCAAACAGTGCAGAGGCCTATCTCTAGGAGGTGCTGGCCACCCAAGCTGATCAGTGTGACAGGGAGAATGCGACACGAAACATGCAAAATAAATACATGACATGATACAAGCCAAACGTTCACTTCTGAAAGTCAAACCTATGTACCATGTATGTACCGAGGAGAAATTTGCCAAGATAAAGATTACTATTAAAAAAAATCCATTTTCTTAACGATCATTTCCATGTTGCTCATCAAGACATGTTAATTTAGAACATGAAAAAATTTCATTAATTATTATTTCCATTAATTCCATTGTTATTATCACGACTAGAATTATTACTATCTCCTTACCATATTTTCTGGCGTATAATTCGCATTTGCGAATTTCATTCACCAATAATGTGTAATCGTAAGAAATAGAAGGGGTTGTTGATCTCTCTCTTTCTCTCATGGCTTCTGGGTCATTCCACGGCAATGAAGTAAAAAATAACAAAAAAAAAGTTTAAGAAATCCTTGAATGTGGCATACCATTTTATTTCACACATATTCTAGTATGAAAATCTGGCCACAGATTATAAATACTTTGAATCTGGCAACAGTTCATACTTGAAATGCACATTGTTGTAGTTTATGGGATTTCCATCTTGAATTTGATGCTGTAGAATCAGTCATTTTTGTAAATATTAAAAAAAAAATTATCTTGAATATTGTCTTATTTTCAGCAGTAGACAAAAATAAACTATAATTCATTGCTGGCTTTGAAGAATACTAAAGGTATGTATTTTATCTTATTTTATTTCTCTTTGTTGTTTTCGTGTTACGTTGGTCACAAAAATTATGTTTTTTGTTTCTGAGTCGATCAATTTTATGAATATAAATTTCCACTTTCATTTTCTCTTTTTCTAAGCTCTGGTCTACTGGAAAAATATTTAAAAAACAATTTAGTAAAATTATTCCGATTTCTAAAGCTGTGACTAACGAACAATATTTGTGTGACCAACGTAACTGAATAAATTTTTACTTTTATGAATTTCTATGTTCACATTATTTTTCATTTATTTAAAATTTTATCTTTTAATTTTAAGTTATGTTTTAAGTTATGATATGATGCACAGCTGAGAAAATTATTTTTTTGCTTTTTTTAAAGAAAAAAATGGCGCCAACGAGTGCTAAAATAAGAAAAAGAAAAAGTCGTGCTAACCAAACAACAGAGGGAAAAGATGAGGAAAGAGAAAGGGCTAGAGTTGATATGAAGTTAATGCGACTAAAGAGAAAAAACAATTAAAATGGATAGAGAAAGAACGCCATGCATCGAATTTGAGAATGCAAAAAATGCGTCAAAAAAGAAAGTTAAGAGTTATCTTTACAGATACCCAAAGAAAATCCTTTTGGAAGTCCTCAGAGCTTTGGAAAAGCTCTCCAAAAAACTAAAATTACACTACCCCATAGTCCAAGAAGAAAAGTTGCACTTGTTATAAAAGTGGCTACTGATTTAGGGATTCAAATTTCTGGTAAGAATATAATAGAAAATGGTAAGAAAGGGGAATATCAGCTGAAAGTAAAAGTAAGGTTGAAGAATTTTATCGTAGAGATGATATTTCTCGTCAGCTTCCGGGAAAAAAAGATGTAAAATCAGTTAGAGACCCCGTAACTAATGAGAAAAGAATGTTGGCAAGACGTCTTCTAATGTTCAATTTGAAGGAGGTGTATGAATTATTCAAAGCTGAAAATCCTGATGCTTCAATAGGTGTTTCTAAATTTTATCAATTCAGACCAGTGGAAGTAAATACCGTCAGTTCTAAAGATCAAGAAGTTTGTTGTTGCCCTTATTGTGAAAACATATCTTTTCTAATACATTCATGTGCATGAGGAAATTCCACTATTAAATCTGTGAATGATCTTTTGGCTATGATCGTATGTGATACGAAGTCTGCTGATTGCATGAAAGCAGAATGTGAAACATGCTCACCACAGTTTTTTTGAGGCAATTTCTAACTCTGTGGAAGTTAAACCTGAAGGTGTGTGTGTGCAGCAGTGGAATGGACGTAAATTAGAATAAAAAAAAATTCACCCCTAGTTTGTTTACTTCAGAGTTAGCAAAACAGACTATGAAAGTTGCAGAACATGTCTACAGCATAACTCGTCAAGCAGTAGAGCTGAGGAAGCAGAAAGATAATTTGCTGCCAAAAAAAAAATCAATTTTTATTTGCATTTATGCGCCATCTATAGACCTATAAAAAGTTATTGTTTACAGATTAACTTTTTCAAAAAAATATTCATTTTTCTACTCAAACATTTTGAAAAAATCCTACAGATTATACCACACTAACATAATCTACAAAAGTACCCAGAAAAATTTCTCCCCTCCCCCTACATAACGTGTGTTAACAGGAAAATGCTGTATTTTCTTTTAAATATTTGGTCATTTAATAAATTTAGCCTTGTATTTTTTAAAATTACTTCAAAATTTAAAAAAAAACTTTTTACTTTAAATTAAAAAAAACCTTGTATTAATAATGTACCATAGCATAGTATAGATAAATATTACTATAAATAAATTTCATCAAATTTTTGTGAAATGATGGAAATGTTAATCACTACCGGTCAATTCCATTTTTAACATTGGTAGAGTGAGAACAGTTTATGTAAATACAGTCATTCATAAAATTAAATATTAATTGAAAAGTATATGATATGAACGCTTTGTGAATTATATAACCATTTGTTATGTGACCTAATCAGCATAGATTTTTTTTTAATTTAATATAATTGTCAAATGTTCAAGAGTTACGTAATATGATTCCTAGGAGTGCATTGATGTTCTGCAAATTCTAATGACCATTTGTAACCTTATACTCTATTTTTCTATTTTATAATTATATATTTTTTAAATATGTTTTTCAAATGTTTAGAAATCATATTGAATGGTTTTGGTGACATTGTTGGAGTTTTCATGTATATGCACATACATACATACATATACACATATAATTTTTTGTCTAAATGGAAATATATTGCAAAATATGCTGTAAATTTATGTTGTGTTAATCACTTTGTGAAAAACCGATTTGTTTAATATTGTACATATTGTGAGAATATTTGTAGTCGACGAGATTTATTTTGAAAGTAAGTGTAATCTGATGGGGGTAGAAGATGTTTTAACCCTTGAAAACTGTTAACAGTATATTGATATTGTTTTGTATTAGTGAGAATATTTTATATATAATGGGTTATATATAATTTTTAAAAAAATTACTGGTGGTTGTTTTTAAGCAACCATTTTGCTATTGACTGATCAATATCTCTAACTAAGTAGAGAAACTAAGACGAAAAAAACGAGAGCTTAGTGCTCGGCACTTCGCATCAACTAGCAACGGCAATTTAAAGTTAATGCACTATCACTCTCTGAGTACCGCAAGCGTAGAGGGTTAGTCGCAATGAATTCCTTAAAAAGAAATTTTGAGTTCTTAGCCTTCAAATAGCATTGAAACTAACAGAAATTCATTATAATAACATATAATGGTACATATCTTACTACAAAAATTTTTATTTTGATTTCAATATCTTCCGAATCAAAAAAAACAAATTTTTGATTGTCCGGGAGGAAGGCACATAATCAACGACTAACCATATATAGAAAGTTCGAGTAATACCAAAAAATACCACAAATATTTTTTCGATTATTCCAATTGAAAATTGATAGAGAAACATGAAACTTTTACATTTCTGTAAAATTTGGACTCTTGTCTTTTTGCCCTGACACGTGTATCGTATTTGAAAATGAATATCATGTCTGAAAACAAGGAATAAAATAAATCAATTTCTTCTGGTACTATGGAATAGGGGAGTTCAAAATGAAGAAAACAAATTCGAATCGATCAAAAACAAGACTTGGCGTCTATGACAATAAAAAATGAGAATTTTATTGTTTGTTTTTGTAGTTGATGATCCGGTGGTGTCTATTTACAAGTCACAAATGCGATCTTCCTTTTCTGCCCCAAAACAGTCAAGGTGGGCCCACAGAGAATAGGGACCAGAATTATTTCTAGACCTTTTATCTTCTGTCTTATTGAACATCTTGTAGAGATATTCTTACCAACTCAGAGATAGTACTGCCATATTACCCGACACGCCACACATCCGTGAAAAAATAAGGTTCTATCTAACCAGAGACAATCACCAGCTAAAAATGAGCACAGCACGGTAAAATACGTGCAACATGTAATGAACATTACACTGTGCTTAGTTTCAAATTCATGGGCACACTACCATTATAAATAAACACTTTTGAAAACTTGCGGAAGTAACAAATATTCTCCTCTAGCAGCCGTGGTGATGGTGACAACCGTGCGACACTGGCTTTTTAGCATTTCACTCACAATTTGGAATATAGATGACAACACTGAAAAAAAAAACACACACACACACATACACAACGCTAAAGACTGTTAGGTACGCATACTTTGTTCCATACTCTACTGCGAAGGTGGGCTGGAAGAGATCTGAGCAACGGGATAAGTCCAGTGTTCTGGAGCTCATTAATTACCATTATTATCCTTCTAAAAAGGCGAGATATCTCGTCAAAGCCAGTGAGATTATTAAGGATATTTTGAGATTTATCTAATTTTATATTTCAAGTATATATCATCGTAATATTTGATGCTATTGCATTTTATTTTAAAAAAAATGACTGGATGTGGATTTCGAGGTACGACTAGGAATTTGTCTATCACTTGCTTGTGAAAAAAGGGGGGGGGGAAACCCTTTTTTTCACAGATTGTGACTAATTTTCTAGAAAAAAATTGTACAAAAATATACAATATTCTTTTCTGACCCTTTTTTCTCTCTTGACAGACAACGCAGTTTCACGCAAATGATCATGATTCAAATGGATTCGTGATTGCCGAGATACTTGATCACCTTTGATATGTATTCAGCAACAGAGAAAGAGAGAGAGAAAAAAAAAATGTCGAACAAGGAATTGCACTTCCCAAGACCTCGCTTGACAGACATGTGACAGAAAAATAAGTACATAAGTAACGTTCTTAGTCAGTCAATTCCCTAGCGTGCCGAATCGTAACTAACTCAAATGTCACATTCAATGTATATGCATATCAAACTTTTTTCTACGCCTATTTAAACAAGATTTTTTTTTTCAATGAAAATAAAATAAAATGACGGGCAATAATGGTAAAGAAACAAAACGGGATGAATGTAATTGATTTTCTTTGATCAAATATATTTACATTGGGAACTCCAATGTGGGTATTTAATGTGGAATGTGTTTTCATTCCCATTATTCGTATATTGACATTTCTCATCTCTATTTTTGGATGAATATAATGGGATGAAAACATGCGAGTGTGTGTGTTGAGATATTGCATGAAATGAACATGTTTATATATTTCATTTATTTATCTGTTATTTACTTACACGATATTGTTTAGCCGAGGTCTATACAAGAGAATGCGGTGATGGGATTTGACATAGAGGACGATTGATGTTATTACATGCAAAATCAGAAATTGAAGTACAATATATAGTATTTGATGGAAGGTTGTTCCAGTCAATGGGTTGTTCCAAACTGTTCGGGAGGGAAAACAAAGTTGAAGCAATCTTGTAGATGTAAGGTAAGGTTTCAATTTTATTTTGAGAGAGATTGATGAGATGATTGAGAAAAATGTAAAGACTTGATTAGAATATGGTAAATGTTAATGTTGAAATGGCCGTGGGTAATTTAGAAAAGTAGGGTTTTGAAAGTAGAGATGGAAACAGACCAGCAGTTTAAGATAAAGCGGGTAGTTTTATTTTCCATAGATTACATCTTGTCAACATTGGCACCCGAGTGGCGTGGTGATAAGATGCTCATCTACCACCGCGAAGATTGCTGTCACGGTCCCAGGTTCAAACTCGAGGGAGGATATAGATAAGATATTTTCCGTAACGAGCTTGAGCCACCGACTACCGGTAGACAGCGTCTTCATTTCAAACCCATCTCATTAATGGCAGTTAATTGCGATATGCCCAAAATTGGTGTAGTAGCTTATCTTATATTGGTTTGTGTATGGGGGAGTCTCAAATTTAACGGGCATAAATTTCAAGGACAAGAAGGATATCAGTTTTGAAGCATAAAGGTGTCGAGCTGAATATTTAAGGTGTTTTGGAGACATTTTTGAAATATATAATCCGTGTGGAGGTTCCAACGGAGATCGGCAGAAATTATCACAACCAGGTATTTGTAATGGGAAAAAACTGAGTATAGAATTATTGATTGAGTGAGAGAATTCAAGGGGAGAACTTTTGCAGATAAGTCTCATGAAGAGAGACTGTTTTAAAGATGTTTAGGGTTAGTTGTGTGCGTGTGTGCCAAGACGAGCAACATTCAGATATAGCGTTAAGGTTGTGCTGGAGAGAATCTTGGTCCGATCTGCTGTAAATAGTTTGATAAATAGCGCAATAATCGGCGAAAAGTCTGATGGAGCAATTGATTGATATTTGTAGGCCATTAATATACAGGGTGTTTCAAAAAGAATCATCCGATTTAAAAAAAAAAAATCATAATTATTCAGCTTTTAATCCGTTTTCACCGAATAATTTATAGGTAGAAAGAGGTGAATCTCAAGTTTCACGCTTCTTTACTCTGACTGTTTTTAGGTAACGGAAGTAAGGTACTTTGCATCAATCCGGTGTTATGAGCGGTTCTATCTATCTATCAAGTTTCACGCAATTTCCGTCAAGTAGCGCTAACGCTCTTCCTTCCGCCGCCACTCCAGTGTTTGTCAAGATTGGCTTTTCAAAGTCAGCAAAACGCTAACCCCCTTCCCCCCCCCCCCACTGGCAGCAAAATTTCGTCATCAGCTCTGCCCCCCTGAATCCTAACTCATATTTTCATAAAGGGTGGTTGATGACGTAAGCATTATCAAAACACCCCCCCCCCCGTCATCAAAAGTCAGCAAATCGGAAACCCCTTCCTCCCCTATCGATGATGACGTAATACTTGAACGGCCCCTAAGAGAGTTTACCTGATTTATGAAAATCGGTATTATTTTATTAACTTTCCAGTGGAAGGGCAAGTGGGAGGTATGCAATGAGACGTTGAAGAGATGATTAATAGGTAGAATACTATACTACATTGCCGTGATTATTGGCTCTATTTTAAAGAGCCTTGATTTAAGAATAAGGAGCACCTAGCATAATGCAATTTTACTTACACTTTGTATCAATGTAAATAAAATAAACTATTTCATATATATATATTGGTTACAGTTACTACAGATCTTGAACTAGGAAAAACTAGACTACACTCACTTTTAGATTTCATAAAATGTTTACTCTCCTGAAAATATAAACTTAATCTTGTTTTGTTATCAATGCAACTTTTTTTTTCTCACTCACCATGATTCTTAATAGTTGTGTTAGAGGACAACAGGTAGCAGCTTTTTTTGAAGCTGAAACGTGCATATGGCTGACGTAAATACGTTAGAACTACGCATGACCTATTTATCAACAACATTTTCCGGTATGCACCAATTCGTTGGAAATTGCTAGATTAATTATTACTAGGAATACGTAAATTTCGTATTTACGAAATAACCGTGATGAATGCGAAATTTACGAAATGAATGCGGTAAATGTGAAATTTGTCAACTTTGACGAATAAATGCTGAAATCTGATTTTTTTACTACTTTTTCGCGAAATCTAGGTAATTTACGCTTTTTGAAGTGGAAAAGTCGCATAAATGCAAATTAAAGATTGGTATTTTTTCACACACACACACACACAAAAGCATGATCAACAACCCCTCCTATTTCTTACGATTACGTTATTGGTGAATGAGAGTTATACGCCGGAAAAAATGGTAAGGACATAGTGAAAAAAGGTTTTCCTCGTTTTTGGTATACCTAGTAAGATGCCATTAAGGACATTTTAAATTTTGATAAAGGATGGTTGAGATGACGTACATAAGCATCATTCAGCCTACCCCAAACCAGCCCCCCCCCCGATGCTGAGGTAATACTTGAATGACCCCTTACGAAAAATTATGATAACATTCAAAAATAATAATAAAATACATCCCAAAAAAAATTCCTTGATAATTTATCTTTTTTTTATTCGTTTTATTTTCATCATGCTTTTAATCCTTTAGTATATAACCTTTCCATTTAGATTAAAATTAATGGGGTAAAAAAATACAGGAAAATGGGAAATTCGCTTGAGAATAAGAAACAGAATGTATGTAAATATAATTTTTCCTTACGTCGGGGGATGACTTGGGATGTAAGTTGATGAAATTTATCCAAGAAAAAAACAAAAAACTATACGAGTATCACATTGTATAAAATAATAGAATTTAACATTTATTTCTTAATTAAATCCTTTTTCATGTAGATTTATGTCATTATTTTTCGTAGGAATTTGTTTTACAGTAAGAAAAATGATTTTAGACTAAAAAGATTTCTATTACAAAAATTTCAGACTAATTCGTATTATTTCTCTCTTCCTTCAGAAATGGTTGTACATTTTCTTATAATGTGTACGACTATGTTTTGAATTACACCAAGCACTGGTTTTTTTTCTTTGTAACGTCCTTTAGTATTTATGCTATTCAACTGCTACTACTTAACTGTACACCAGGGCTGGAGAAATTGCAAAAAAGTTCCAGAACAATTTTTTTCGTCACCAAAAACTTTTTATTCGAAAAAAGATATCTTTTTGATTTTTCACGAGCATAACGACGCTTTTTCATGTTGACAAATATGTACTGCTATAAATTCCAGCATAATGGCACACGCTATTATGCCTGAAAAGAAAAGTGTTTAACCAGTGTGTGCTCCGAGCACTGACTTATGGAGCTGAAACATGGACACTCGCAAGGAAGGTGATACAAAGGTTGCAGACAACACAAAGGAGCAAGGAGAGATGTATGCTAGGCATTACAAGGAGAGACAGAAAACGAATCACTTGGATAAGGGATCACACAAAGGTATATGATATCATGGAAAGAATTAACGTCTAAAATAGAAATGGGCTGGGCATATTGCAAGAAGACGAGACAACAGATTGACCACAATTATTCCAGATTGGTACCACCCCCGTGGTGTTAAACGTGCGAGAAGGCGTCCCCACGCAAGATGGATCGACGGGATCAGAAAATTGGCAGGAGTCAACTGGATGGCTAAAGCAACAGACAGAGCAGAATGGACAAATTTAGAGGAGACCTTCATCCAGCAATGGTTCTTGTTGATGATGATGATGATGATGATGATGATAAATTCCAAACATTTTGTGCTTCTCTAAGCCTGCAATTTAGTGTAGCCTGCAACTACACAAAGAAAATTTTAGCCGCAAATACCAATTTTTCAGTCGCCATGGCGACCTGACACCTGGGATTTGTCTAGTCCTGCCGTACATGCACCTTGTACACGATCCACTTGGGAAATTTCTAATCTAGATTCCATAGGAATAGTAACATGGGAGTGTTGTGTCTGGTTTTTCCTAAGAAATTTCTAACGAATATCGGTACACGCCGTAGAGTGTGCTCTGATTGTATTCGTGGTTATAACGTGTTTATGTGGGCAGATATATATAGGGTGTCCGAGAAAGATCTTTATTTTTCTAAAAATTAATAATAAAAATACGAAAAGGTGAAATGGAATGCAGTTTGCGACAAAAGAATGAAGAAATCCAAGTGTTTTTTTTTTTGTATGAATTGCCTAAGGGAGATGGCGCTAGTTGCTCGGCAGCTGAAATAAGAAACGAAAATTGCGACCACATAAGAGAAAGCGCAATTGTTATGGAAACGAGATCACCGAAAACCACGCAAAGAAAGTCTCGCCTGATGTGCCATAGAAATTCACCAAGAATGCCTCCAATTTATGCACAGATGCCGAAAATTAAAGGGACAGGAAATGTTGAGCATGCGAATTTCTCGATTCCTCACCAGGTGCCAATTACAGCGTGTAAAAAAGAACTCGCCAAACATTACATTTGGGGCTGTCTCTTCAGGTTCGACTGAAATGCGTCTCTGATTCGCTCGACACTTTCTTCTGATGTCGATGGTGGGCCGTAATTTTTCACATGCTGGACATTTCCTGTGTCTTTGAACTTCTGCATTCATGCATGAATTGAAGACATACTTGGTCGATTTTTATGGTTCATCAGACGAAACTTTCTTTACCAGGTTTTCGGTGATTTTGTTTCCACAAATCATATTTCCACACTACACACTGCGCTTTCTCCTGTTGCACTAAGAAAAGAGGATTTTTTTTGTTGGTTTTAGGAGAGACATGGCAACAACTTTCTAATTCGGGGGTTTTCTTCAGCACACGGGGACCATTTAAAAAGTTAATTTCTTCTCTTTTTTTTTTCTTTTTTTTTTTAACGTCCTCTCAAATAGACCCCTGACATTCAATGAAACTGCATTGTCATGTAAAACTTTTTTTTTGTTATTGACAGTATACTTCTAAAGTCAATGGTTTCAGAGATAGTCCTATGCTCAAGCAATTTGAATCACCCTGTATACTGAATACTTCTGGGAAAGAGATCCGTAGAATTTATCTAATTGGCACAAAAGGTCTGGGGGAATACACACACACAATGTTTAGAACCCATTATTCATGTTCTGAATACTAATTTAAAAAGGTTGCATCTTCAAAGCAGAAAAACGCCTGCTGAATTTTCATGCGATTTTGAGTTTATTTTAATCATCGAAAAACATAGCGTGAAAGTGATGATGACAAGAGCAAGCTCCATGTTGGAAATTCGAATTGAGCGGCAGGTCACCATTCACTTTTGGGGTCACGAGAGAGGATTATAGGCATGGATATAATAAACACTTTCGAAACAATTCGGTTGTACAATTTTGGGATGCATAAATGGGCATTATTAATTTTGGAATAGTAATGTATAACGTAAATAATATATACTTACTAGCTATAATACCCGGGGCTGCCCGGGTTTTCTTCAATGAGGTTGTTTGGAGCACGTGATATCTTCCTCTTTCTTTGAGGGACATGCAAACCGTGTCTAAGTTAACCAATATGGCGACTTCCTGCGCGAATCATGAAATAAAGATATCTAGATTTAAAGAAACATAGAAATGAATACTTTTTTTTCCATTTTTTAAGGGACGCTTAGTATTTCGATGCCCCCCTCCCTTGAACTTCAAGGTATCCACCTCTCTGCCTGTTTCTGCTTCCAAAAATGCTTAGTTAAAGCTGTGGAATTTCTTCGATGAACAGGCCCATATAATTAATTTTAAAACAACCTAAACTATATCCATTTATGCAGTTGAATATTAAAAGACAATACGGAGACATTAATTTTCAAGCTTTGAGAAAATATAAATAAAAAGTTGAAATGAATGTTATGGCATGGATATCCAACTCGAAAGTAAGTCTGGCTAACGACTTCAAATTTAACTTTCTGGGCTTCGTATATCTCTAAGCGAACTCAATATTTCAAAAATCGAGAAGTCAATACAATTTCTAAAATTATTGATGTGACACAAAACCCCACCAAATTTCCGCATTTGTAAATTAAAATCGGCAATTTTAAGACTGATTACTATGAGGATCACCCTTTTCCTGACCCTCAAAGTGATGCTGATGATGATTATGACGTCTATTCAAAAAACCTAATTACTGGGAGTATTGAAAATGTGGCAAACCATTATAAAGGCATAAACTGTTATACATATAATAACAGGATTAGAGAAGTGACAAACCATTGTAAAGGCATATACACGTCTGAAACGCATTGCTAGGGAACCACGGTAACCAAAGTAAACGTTCGGAAAGTGATTGTTGAGGCCCAAAAACCATTGTTGCCCTTCGGTTTTTTGCCCATTTGGGGCATTTGCCCTGCTCTGACGAAATTTTAAATAGCCTATCGTTTAAGTCTGGTCCCATTTGGTATATATATTCAAAATTTGGCGACGATCGATTGTCGATTTGTATTGTAGATTTGTATAGAGAACACACACACAGACAGACAGAAAATCAATTTTATGTATTAGATTATCGAAATTATTTATCCTTCAAATAATTGAAATAATGACGACATGTTGTCAACTGAAACCTATTTTATTCGCATATAATCAATGCATGTCATAGATTTAGAATAGGTACAAGAGATAAGAGAAAAATTTGTAGAAAAAAAAAATGGAAGAAAAACAAATGCAAGTTCATTCTCTCGGACTAAACATTAGCAGCAATTTAAAATGGAAACTTCATGCATTAGAAAGAGCTGAAAACTTCGTTTTATCGTATATGAATTCTATTATCTGAAACAAAAGCTAACGGCAGAATTTCTGAGAGAAATTCACTATGCGTGGTTTTATTCAATTGTCAATTATGGCATCATCATCTGGGGAGGCGATTACAGGACAAATCTACAACCTATTTGTCCTATTCAAAACAGATGTTTCAAAACTATTTACAGTGCTCGCTCTCAAATCTCAATTCATAGAAATTTAAATCTACTCCCCATAAGACACAACGCCATCTACCGAATCATACTCTACATGTATCGTAATAAATCAATATGCACCCAGAGTCCATATCACTGAGAAGATCAAACGAAATTTACTGCATACCCTCATCAGAAGAAATTTTTCGCAAACAATTTTTACTCTACCTTGCTCCTAAACTATTTAATGCTTTACCGTTGGCTATACAGAATTTATCTAGGTTTTCATCATTTAATAAATCACTTTTTGAATTTCTAATAGCAATTAGACGATATTGATGTATATTTTGAATTATAGAAGCGAATTATATTATTATCAATATGCCTGTAGTTGCCTCATACCATTTTTTATTGTATCAAATGCTACAGTTTTGTGAACAAGTATTTTCAATATTAATTGTTACAAAAATTTATCCAAAATCATTTTATTATTTTACTTTATTTTTTATTATAACTTCTGTGTTATTTTTTTTCTTTGTTTCTTTCGTCTTTAGTTTTTGATTAGTTGCTCTGTACAGACCTATGTTAGGCCTTTAGACGACAAACATCGAGATTTGACTGTTTTATGTGTTATTTAACTTTGGAAACAAATAAATTTGAAAAAAAAAAAGTGCAGAAGAGATAAGATTTTTGGAGACAAAATGATTTTTTGGAAAAATAGTAGATTTTCCATGAAAATAACGATATAACCGATTCTACGTGTCATTACTGAGTGTGCAAAAGGGCATCAATAGTAAAAAAAAATTATAACAAGAAAATTAAGTAAATAAGATATTAATCACACCCATTTCCTGGGGGAGTCTGCAAAAGGCAGTAAAAAAAATGTTTAAAAAATAAAAAAAAAAAAAAAGAGAGAAATCTTTGACCGAAATAGACTAAGGGACCTTCCTTAATAGTCATTCATAGTGATCACGTCAATAGTGATCTCCATGATGAAAGAGATGTAGGCCCTTAAATATTATTGGGTCTGGCGCTCTACATCACTGTTCACGGTCACGAGGGAGGAAAGTATTGGCTTTCAAGATTTCGCTGCCATCTGGTATTACAGTGAACACTCGATACGATACGGTTACGAAAAATATCGGTGTACAGAGATTATCGTTATATCAACATGCAGCAGGATATTAGAGACTATCTAAGAATCTCTTCGGAAAATCTTTGTCAGTGCCACTGCTTCGTGGCACTCCTGACAAAGGTTGGAGGTGCACAGTTTAAGAACCCTACATTAGACTATAGGTATTTCCAGATAAGACGTGAAAAAATACCGATGTACAAGGATTTATTGTTATATCGAATATCGTTGTGGCGAGGTTTCCCTATATAATGAAAAGGTTAAAAACCATATTTAAAGCAGAAAATGATTCCCAATTGTGTAAATAGTTAATGCACTTTTTATCCATGGCATACCAGGTGAGAAGCCGCTTTTGAATAGTAAAGTGATTTCATAAAACCTGTGTCAAAATGAAATTCACGATTACGTAAAATCACTAAATACTAGAGATATTTAGAGTTTGGAGCCATAATTATGCAGGTAAAAAACATGAACTTCAAAGCATAAAAGAATTATAATAATTGTCCATTTTCATTTTGCTTTTAGGCAAACGGTAATCTTTTTAATGTGGTCTCGGGTAAAACCCCATTAAGGGCTTGTCAAGGGACAAAAAGACATTTATGTTTCCCGTAGTTTGTCGTATCCATTAATGATCGATAATGAGGTCATTTATCTTTGCCTGTTTCAATTATCCTCTCACCAGATAAAGAGCTCTTTTCCCTGTTTTCTACATTATATTTTTGGTATTAATATTTTTACATTATATGTCTTCGCAACTGAGATTTCTCATGGTAATCATGAATATATTCCTTTAATTTATCATATTGACTGCAAATTACCTATCTGGGGTAAATTCATATGCTATGAAAAGTAAAATATTTTTCTTTCCCCCCCCCATTTTATTTATATAGACAGATGTATAAAACTAGCTGCTGATCGCAGCTTCGCACGCGTGAATCTGGTGATATGAAAATTGGTGGGCGATGATTTCCCTCTTTTAACATTTGAACCCCCTCATACCCCCTTGTGGGTTGAATTTCCAAAAATCCCGTCTTAGTGAATTTACAAAATGAAAATACTAATAAAATTTCATATTTACAGCTTCAGCGATTCCGGCTCAGCGATGATTTATGCGATATAAACTTTGAACCCCTTCGTACTGAGTCAATACGTCATGAAATAAAATCAGTGATCCAATTTCATGTTCATAGTTTTAGCGGTTTCCGCTGAACTATGGCCTTAGGGGTGGAATTTTGAAAAAAAAAACTCTTCTTACAGCGACTCAAAATGAAACAACTGAAAAAATGCAATATACTGTATATATCTTCAGCAGTTTTGGCTCGACGAAAATGAATTAGGCCGATATTACACTATAAAAGTTTGATAAAAATTATTTTATAAAACTTGAAAAATGTAACCAATAAGCGCATCTGTTATATTCGAGCGAACTTAACTGATTCGCCTATTGGTGGCATTTTTCAAGTTTTATAAACGAACTTTTATCAAACTCTTATAGTGCAATGCCGGCCTTAGTCAGTCAGGATATGTTATTTTGTAAAGGTTAATCAAAGACGCAGAAAGTAATAGTTGTTAGTGCGTAACGTTATATATATAGGCCACCACTACTATTACAACTTGACCGTACATGCAACTTTTACACATTCCACTGTGGAATTTCAAACGAATTGATACCTGCGGGAATAAGTGTTTTTAGCGTAGGCTATATGCGGCCTTAACGTTCTAAGAATTATGATTGTTTTGTGTTCCTGCTGGTGCTACTACTGAACCCCACGCATGCACCTCTTGTAAATATTCCTGTGCGGAACTTATAACGAATCGGTACATGTTGGAATACGCGTGCACGTGTTGTTAACTTAACGTGAAGTTTTGTTCCTGTGTAATGTCAGTTTAGTATTGCCATCTGCTATCAATTTCTCCAAATACGAATAAAGTTTGATGATCGAATATTTGAACCGTTGTAGACCTGTGACGGGACTTTTTACCGAGAGATCGGCTCGAAGTTGGGAATGAGCCGACCACCACCGCGGCAAATGGGGTTCAAACCCGCATATGTTCCTGGTGCTGCCTCATTTTGAAGTGGAGATGTTAAATGGGTGAATTTTTCATGCTATGTAAGTGTATGTTGAGGGTCTGTCTGCTCTCTGTGGAGAGACATACATGTACACTGAGATGTTCATAAAACGTCTTAATTTTCGGGTGGACGATTTGAACTAGTGGTCGAAATCGGTACAAGTACACAAGGGAAAAAAACCTTTCAAGTAAAATGTGGTGTAAAAAAATGTGAGTACTTTTAGAGCAGCCCTGTGGCCAGAAATTCCCTTCGGGGGGGGGGGGGAGATCACTCGTATTTCGGGGAGGGGGAACCAAAGATATACTACAATGAACTGGGTGATCTGCCCTTTTTTTTCAGTCATTCTCTTAAATTTCGGGGAGGAGACAGACACCCAATCGCCCGCCCCCCACTACCCAATAGTCAGATGACCGATCTGGTTTTCCAAAATTTTGTCCATTATAAATTTATTGAAGAAATCAATACGTAGAAAGGGTGTTGCTCCTGGATAAGCAAGACCCCCTGCAACCTCCCGCCTTGCTACTAATACAAATTTAATGGAGAGGTGAGAGGGGGAGGTCAGTCGCCCCTTCCTTGTACGTGCCTATGCTACTTCTACAGGGAATAAGTACGAAACTGTTGAATTTCTGACGAATTGATGCATGCGGAAAGTATTTTGTGCGCACGTTCATGATCCCAACGTATATACGATGTCAGATTTAATCAGGTTTTCTTGTTTATGAAGCGCTGTCATTTGTCTTCCAGTATTGGTAGTGGAAAATGTTCGAATTCTGGTGTTTTTGTAAGAAGAGTGTTCAAGGTCTGCCAGATTCCCCTGTGGGGGAAAGCTTACATTTAACACATGGGGAAAATAAAACTGAATGGTCGAAAATTACAGAAATATTTTGGATCACACGAGAAGGAAAGATCTCTGGAACGATAGTAAATGCTGAAAGAGACAATGTGTGTGTATGGGGGTAATCATTTATGAGTTGAATTCTAGCCCAGTCGAATCCCGTTATAACGAACTCCAAGAGACCGGAGAAATCACTTCGTTACAACGAAATTTCGTTATAAAGGAATTTCGCGTTTTTGCTTTGTTCCTAGGTAAATTTATCTGGGGATTACAAAAAGTGCTCGTTAAAACGAGATTATCGCTATAACGATATTCGTTTAAATGGAATTCGACTGTATTACTTGACCGTGCAAGCACACCGTGAACATCCCTCTGGGGAATTTCTTGTGGATTAGTATATTCCGAAACGTGTTGTGTGTATATGTGCGACCCCAACGTAATCCTTGGAGTTGTTTTACTTGTTTCGTGTTGCACTGGGACTGTCATCTGCCTCCCATACTATGAGGTGAATATGACAAACATCCCTTGATTCATGGACATTATTGTACACATTTTTTGAACAAGATGCCCTACGTTTAATAATAATATGCAGGAATTAATCATGTTCAATAATACTTAAAAAATCTCGCATGTAAAAATCACGACCATAAAAATTTAAATACACCGGAAAAAATTTTGTATAACATGGAAACATGATTAACTCAAACAGTTCTCCGATCGCGAAATCGGCAACTTTTGGAGGCTAATGAGACGGGAAACAGTCGAGTATTTCATCTCCATCAGATGTCACTTCATGAAACATGTAATAGATGTGTTCGAATCGGACTGTGTAAAGTCCGTTGAAAGCTTCGGCTTTTCAAGAGGATCGAAACATTTCGATTGTTATGTACACACAGTTACAATATTTTGCTCATCAAATGCAATGATCATCCATGGACATTCACATGGATTCATTCATCAGATATTCATGGTATTTTATTTGAAAATAATTATTATTTTTTCTTTTTTTGTATAAAAATCTATGTAATAATTTTGATTATTTGGCATTGATGCGAACATCGGGAAATCAGTATTTTTTTTTTTATAATTAAAGAAAACCCGATAATAGTTTTTCTATACAGTGATACTTCGGTTATCGTCGGCTACGGTTTTCGTCGATTTTTTTCGTAAAACATTTGTCTCGGTTTTCGTCGGCGAGCTCACGTGATCTCTTTGCTAATTTTCGTTCTCCTGTTCAGTGTCGCATTGTTTCCCGTTGTCTGACCATCACCCCGCGCGTCTAGTCAAACAATTCCATGGGACTAAAGAACGTTTCCAGAGACCGCAGGCCTTCGAAGAAGAGGCTATTACTACTAAACCATATACATGTAACTCGTCCAAATTCCTCTGCGGAACTTCTAACGAATTGGTACATGTTGCAATGTGCGTGAAACTAATGTGAGCTTGTTTCTGTGTAATGCTTGTTATAGTGCTGTCATCTGCATCCTATTTTTCGAACTATGAGTGAAGTGTAATGACTGATTTTACTGTTGTAGGCCTGTTGCTCTATGTAGCGAGTCTTTTTAACGGGGAGATCGGCTTGCATTCCCACCTCGAAGTTGGGAACCGCAGATAGCCAACTTCAGCTGACCGCCACTGTGGTGACGGTGGGTTGTGAACCCGGGCCCTCGCGATGAGAGTCCGTCACCATGAACACTCGACCACCACAGCGGCCGAAGAAGAAGGCTGCAACTTATTTAATGATAATGCCTTGCCTCATTTTAAGCCAATCTTAAAGAGGCAACAGAAACAGACCCCCTTTGGACAGCCTTCTTGCGCGACATGGATCCACTGACTCTGAAGCTGGTCCTGGTGCGAAAAGCCCAAGAAGGGAAGTGACCCCCAAGTAGTGCCGTGATACCTGAGGTCCTAATGAGGATGGGGGGATTCCCCATTCCAAAAAATAATATCTGCACCTCTTGGCGCCCCCCCCCCCATCCTCGCCGTCTTCCGTACGCCAAGAAGAATCTTCAGAAAGGTATACAAATATAATGTAATATAATGTTTAATACTAAAAAACATTAAGAAATTAATGTAAAATGAATTAATTTCTTATTGTTTTTAGTATTAAACACCATATTTATTCTCTATAAAATGTGTTTTTGAAGTTTTTCTGGAACGAATACATTTACATTGATTCATATGGAAATATTTACCTCGGTTTTTTTCGGTTTCGGATTTCGCCGATTGTTTTCGAACGGATTATCGACGAAAATCTAGGTATCACTGTATATGAAAATATTAAATCATTATGAAATTATTACTATATAAATTATAGTTATCTGCCAAAGCCCGAGGTATGGCCAATTCACGATGGAATCGGTCAATTTGTGAATTGGCCAAGACATTTGACTAAAGTACGAATTGCAGAAATGAATTGAACTTTGGCCGGTTATTTTGAGAAGTGGCCGGAGATCCATGGTAAGAGCTCGATGTCCTGATGTAAGACGGTCTGGTAGAAGCCAAATCAAATTTTTTTTAATCGCGAACGTGTGGTACATATCCACAAATAGCAGCTTCCCAGAGGGATGTTCACGGTGTGCTTGTACGGTCAAGTAATACAGTCGAATTCCGTTTAAACGAATATCGTTATAGCGATAATTTCGTTTTAACGAGCACTTTTTGTAACCCCCAGATAAATTTACCTAGGAACAAAGCAAAAACGCGAAATTCCTTTATAACGAAATTTCGTTGTAACGAAGTGATTTCTCCGGTCTCTTGGAGTTCGTTATAACGGGATTCGACTGTGCTAGAATTCAACTCATACATGATTACCCCCATACACACACATTGTCTCTTTCAGCATTTACTATCGTTCCAGAGATCTTTCCTTCTCGTGTGATCCAAAATATTTCTGTAATTTTCGACCATTCAGTTTTATTTTCCCCATGTGTTAAATGTAAGCTTTCCCCCCACAGAGGAATCTGGCAGACCTTCAACGCTCTTCTTACAAAAATACCAGAATTCGAACATTTTCCACTACCAATACTGGAAGACAAATGACAGCACTTCATAAAAAAGAAAACCTGATTAAATCTGACATCGTATATACGTTGGGATCATGAACGGAGAAGCAAGCATTCTCCATGTGACGAGAGAGAAAAAAAATTAAAATTTGAGGGAAAAACTATATAAAAATAATTATATAAACATATAGTTTTTCTGCCAAATTTTGGGGAAAAAAATTGATTACCGCATCGTACTTCGGTTTGATGGGTTGCCATAACGTGGAAATAATTATCACGAAAAAATATGCCAACTTAACGATGATCCCGAATCATGTCTTTTGTTATCGGACTTTGACCAGGAATCACCGGTGACTTTGCGAACTGGCAGGCCCATATCCACATTTCGGAAATTAGAAGGGTCAATATTTAATGAAATTGGAAAGAGACCTTCCCCGTCACGAAACGGCCGATTTCGGGCTTTGGCAGTAGCAATATATAAAATTTGTTAATTATTTTTTGTAATCACTTTTTTTTTTGTATGCCGAAAGTATTTTGTGCGCTCGTTCATGATCCCAACGTATGTACCATATCAGATTTCGTGTTTATGAAGTGCTGTCATTTGTCTTCCAGTATTGGTAGTGGAAATGGAAAATGTTCGAATTCTGGTGTTTTTGTAAGAACAGTGTTGAAGGTCTGCCAGATCCACGTGGAGGAAAGCTCACATTTAATACATGGGGAATAATAAAACTGGTTGGTCGAAAATTACAGAAATATTTTGAATCACACGAGAAGGAAAGATCTCTGGAACGATAGTAAATGCTGAAGGAGACAATGTGTGCGGGGTGATCTTGTATGAGTTCTACTTGACCGTACAAGTACACCGTAAACAATCCTCTGAGGAATTTCTTATGAATGTGTTGTGTGTACATGTGCGGCCCCAACGTCTTCGTTGGAGTTATTCTTGTTTCGTGTTGTATGGGGCTACCATCCATTCCATGAGGTGAAAATAACAAACGTCCCTTGGTTTATGGACATTACCGTAAACATTTTTTGTAAGCGAGATGCCCTCATTTATAATAATATTATGCAGGAATAATAATCATGATCAATAATACTTAAAAAATCTCGCATGTAAAAATACGACCATAAAGTTTTAAATAATCCGGAAAAAATTTTGTGTAACATGGAAACATGATTAATTCAAACAGTTCTCCGAACGTGAATTACTATTGGTAACACATCTGGAGGCTAATGAAACGGGAAACAGTAGAGTATTTCATCTCCATTAGATGTCGCTTCACGAAACATGTAATAGATGTGTTCGAATCGGACTGTGTAAAGTCCGTTCAAAGCTTCGGCTGGATCGAAACATTTCGATTGTTATATATACACGGTTGCAATATTTTGCTCATCAAATTCAATGACCATCCGTGGGTAAAAGAAGACACTCATGGATACTCATGGTATTTTATGAGAAAAGTTTCTTTTTGTATAAAAATATTAATGCAAAATATTTTTGATTTTGGTGCCGACATCGGATCTCGAACGTCGGGAAATTTGTGAGTAATTTTTTTGTAATAAATAAAAAAATTATAATTGTTTTTATGCAGTATTACCTCGTTTTACCACATGTGCCTCACCGTTTTACCGCCTCGTCCATATTATCCTGTAAAACATAACGAATCGGAATATGTTGGAATGCGCGTGTTCGTGTCGTGAACCAAAACCTGAAACCAGTGCAATGCTTGCTTGCTATAATGCTGTCATCTGCTTTCCGAACTATGAGTGAAGTGTATTGATTGAATATTTTTACAGTTGTGTAGGCCTGTTGCTCTCTGTTGCATATCCCGCCAAAACACCGATGTTTGGCGAGAAACACACTTCCGCTGGCAGTAACCAACAGGATAATGTTGACCCGGACGTGATATTATCCTGCTGGTGAGTGATGGAGGAGTTGAGAAAAATCATGGTTATGCGAGTTAAAATAAAATATTTATTACTATATAATTTATAAACTTAACATTTTCGGGATGGTTGTTATTGCGTGTTCATTCCGCGGTGACTGCCAGAGGAAGTGTGTTTCTTGCCAAGCGAGATCAAATCTTGCCAAACATCTGGGACCGGTTGCGGATTCCTCAACTGCCTCGTGTCCAGTATGCCATCGGCGGCTTGGCGGGATATGCAACATCTCTGTGGCGAGATTTCTTAACGGGGAGAGCGGCTCGCATTCATTCCTCGAAGTTTGGAACTACAGAAAACCTACTTCAGCCGACCACCACGGTGACACCGGTGGGTTCGAACCCGGGGACCTCGCGATGCGAGTCCGTCGCTATGACCACACTCAAGACAACCACAGCTACTCCAGGGAACTACTGGCGCAACTACCACCATCTTGTTAGTGTTTGTTCGGTTACTGAATAGGAATATACTATACTCGTGTGCAAAGTTAAAGGATTATGCGCATTGTGTCTATTTGAGGCATCACTTCTGACGGCCACAACCCCCCCCCCCCCATGCGTTTGGCAGAGGGTCCCTGACTGCTAAGAGGTATAGAGAGAAGATCTTAGAGCCCTATGTTCGACTTTTTTCAGGATGGGCCCTAGGTTCCTGTTCATAATCTGTGGATGATGCTATATGATCACAATTTTTACTCCAGATTATTTATTGTATATATGTATATAATTTTTATTTTCACATAAATTAATAAATTTCCGGACACACCCATCCCCGGGAAATCTTCGATATCTCTCTTTCCGGTCCTTCAATGTTCAATGTATATATATATATATATATATATATATATATATATATATAACGAAGTTCCTCCGTGTCCCATGAATCCCGCATTGCAGCTCTGTTATAACGGAACATCGATTTCAGCAAAGTACAATTATAACGAATTTTTAGCTGATTTTGGAATACAAATTGTCAGGATTTTTTTTTTGTTATCTCTTATCTAAATCTTCTCTTCAGTAAATTTAAATTTCTACACACAATGAGCGTTTTTTCCTTCGAAGAAAATTCAATTGAGTGTTTTTGATTATTGTACAAATGGTAAAATCCTCTTCGCTTTAATTTTTATTTCTCTTTCTCTCTGTTAAATCCTTATAAAAGGTAAAGATAAGACGCCATTATATAAGGGGAGCTGTAGGTAAAGAGCCTTCTAAAGTGCCTCCCCTAAAGTAAAATCTTATTTTGTTTGCAAAAAAAAACCTTTTAGAAAGGAAAGATTACGGTTATTTTTGTTCCCAAGAATCCAATCTTCAGAAACACTTTTTTTTGCTGGATTCGAACGCTGGTTGTGGTGGAGTTATTATGGACGAGTTAATTTTGAGAATTTCCAAGTGTAAAACTCTAACAATTGCTTCGAAAAATTTAAGCTATTATATAGCTGGATGATAGCCGAAAATTGAAAAGAAAAAAACTGAGGCCTCAAGAAAAATTCTAGGTATAACATAGTTCGCTGTCAACGATTTGGAACAAAAAGTTCTTGTATGGTTAAAGAAGAGATTCAAAAAAAGAGCTCATTATTGATGTGGAAGCACTTCTTTTTCAAATATTCGAAAAATTCGGGAGAAAATATGCAAAAGTGACTCGGCCCTTTGCCAAAAGGAAAGACGGTAAATTTTGCATGGTTATTAGGGGAAAATTACTTTAGTGCAAAGCATTCAGCTTACACAATCATATCAATTGAAAAAAAATAAGGTTTGACCCCAGTATTTTCAATGGATTAAGCAAGATTTAAATTA
The DNA here is from genome assembly GCF_987345545.1 of Pholcus phalangioides. Lineage (NCBI taxonomy): Eukaryota > Metazoa > Arthropoda > Arachnida > Araneae > Pholcidae > Pholcus > Pholcus phalangioides. The sequence goes on from NW_028301611.1 coordinate 3,058,255, forward strand.
AATCTTAACCTTTTTGTCTTCTAAATATATTAGCTTAATCTTTATTTATTTGAACAATGTATAAATTGGTTGCACTTACCCCGTCTACTGTTTCAAATTATAGCTTATGATAACTGTAATAATTTTTTACTTAATTTCTTGCCAAAAATAAAGTGTTTGTGATGCAAAGGATTAAGCCAATTTTCCAGGGCCAGCATTACCAGCCACGGAGCCCGTAGTGAAAATGATTGTTGGTCTCCTTCGAGTTACGAATCATTCGAATTTCTTTGTTGCATTATTTGGAATGTTTTAATGTTGTGAAGAAAAACAAAAATCCCCCAAATCATACTTTATTTCCACATATTGAGGACATTTACTTAAAGTGCCTGGTGTGGACGCACCTGACACAGGTATCTGGTCAATTGAATAGAATATTAAAGTGACTTGCCACAGTTGTTTGCAGTGCATTTACGGAGTATAAAAATAAAATGGACCCCAAGTCCAGAGCGCTCTCAACTCCTGCACGGCCATCAGTGGAGTCAAGAATTCCACTGATGGCCTCTTGAGACAGCGATTTGACAAATGTATAATCAGAAACATTAAGCGCTCCGCCCCAGAGGGCATACGCTGAATACCTGTTATGTATATCGAAAATTTTGGAAATTATCATCAAAAGACAGTTTGTGAAGTGGATAGACGAGAATAATGTATTGTCGGATAATCAGCATGGGTTCAGGAAGGGGAAGTCATGTGCAACTAACCTCCTTTGCTTCTATCATCATGTGACGAAGGCTTTGAGTAAGAGCAAAAATGTAGATGTTGCTTACCTCGATTTCCAGAAGGCATTCGACTGGGGTCCAACATGGTAAACTCTTGAAGCGTTTACACGAGATTGGAGGCACCTTGCTGAATTGGATAGAATCGTGGTTAAGAGATAGGTCACAACGAGTTATGGTGAACGGAGAATTCTCTGATTGGACAGGCGTCACAAGTCAAGTTCCTCAAGGTAGTGTCCTTGACCCCATAAAAGCAAGACTTCATTTTTTGAATATGTTCAGATTGGATGAACGCAGGTGTCGGGGAGATATGATCGAAGTGTTTAAAATTTTCAACGGGATGAATAGGATGGACCATGAATTATTAGTACACCGTCAATCGACTACTTTTACAAGGGAACCACCAGTATCGATTGGTAAGAGACAATTCTAGGTTATGGTGTCGCAGGGAATTTTTCTCTACCAGGGTTGTTAATAAATGGAATAACTTACCCCTGGAGGTAACAAATTCTAACACAATTGACACGTTTAAAAAGAAATAGAATAAACATGTTGGGGTAAATCAAGAAGTTATCCATAATTAGAATAAGACAACTATAAATACATTTTATGGGCATTGTATAATATTTCACCATGTATATATATTGTTTGTAATTTCATTTTAAATTTGGTTGCTGTATTTTTGAAATATATGGCATCCATATTTGTTGTGGGCATCTTTTCCTCGGCCACCTCGTTGGACATTTTGCCTCTTGTGGCAAATGAATGCATCATTTTCAAAATAGGTACGGATATAACGAATAGTTTCACTGTTTTTTCCAACTTCGTAAAAAGCGGGTCCGATATTATAACTAAATTTCGAATGCGTTTAATGTTTTTGGGGAAAAAACAACGTTTTTGCTGAAAAGTGAGGGGGGGGGGGAACTTTATAAAAGAATCCTCAGGAAGAACCTACCTTCACGTATTCTAAATTCTCTTTCATAAAAGCAGGGAGAATCCTATATGGGAAAAGACTCTCCTAGCTTTTTCGATGAAACGAGTTTTGATAGAAATTCATAGGAAAAGATCTCGATAGTTTTGTGACCATCAATGATCGGCTTCGTGAAAGATAAAAATTGCGTGGGCAAACATATAAAGAGACAGACGCATTTTCATCGGTGTATGAATTTGATATCATACAGAGATATACCAGAAAAACTCCATTTCCTCGAGGTGAACGTAAATTTAAATTTCTTTTAAATACGTATATTTCAGGACAGTATTATTTTTTCGCATTTCTAAATGTAAGTATACGTGTTATCACGTTTTATATAACTTTTTAAATGTAAAAATGAACGAATTGAATTTTTTATTATGTTTTCGAAAATTTAGGAAAGTGATACTCGGGTTTGAATGTGAAGAGAGAACTGCGCAAACCACTTCTTTTGCATCTTTGGTCTCTATTCGAGATCTATTAGCAAGAATTTTTTTATAAGGAAAACTATTCGAAAAATTTTAATTTTGTAAAATGATATTCAACTAACAATATTTTTTAAGGGTGATGTAAAAATATTAATATTAACACTTATTAAAAAAATTAAATCGTTGAGAAAACTGATATTAACACTAGCGAAAAATATTAATATTTTAAAGAAGTTATCATTTTGAAGAGAAAAACCATACATTAAATTATTTTAAACATCTGATTCAAAAGTTTAAGACAGGTTCACGTATAAGAACTGGTGTTTTCCGCATGGTATGACTGTTGGCAAACTTTAAGACAAGGATTCTCAACCTTTTTTTATTCCACTGACCCTTTGTGTCAAAAAAGACAACAAACAGGGACCCCGTTTGCCAATAAAATGAAGACCACAGACACTGAAAAAACTCAAGACACCTAGTTTCTGTCGTGAAAAGCAACGTAAACATTTCGGCCGTCAGAATTTATTGACACGTCAATGATTATATAGTATAATCTTTAATAGGGTTGCGAATAAATTGAACAGCTTATACGTCCGCGGGTCGTGAATTCCAACACGATTGCTACATTTGAAAGATACAATAGACATATTGGGGTAAATCGAGAAGCTATCCATACTTAGATGAGACAACCATAGTTTTTATGGGCATCTTTTTCAGCCACCTCATTCAGCATATTGTTTGTTGTGGCTGTTGTAGTATTTATTGCATCGTATGGAAATTATGAAGATAGAGCCACGGAACACTTTACAAAATAATATTCAACTAACAAATTGAAAAATTAATAAGTTAACCATTTTTCTCTCACTCTAGCTTATGAGCCTCCTGAAAGCCTCCTCTCTTTTCAAGGACCACTAAAGGGTTTAGGGACCATGGATCAAGAACCACTGCTTAGAGGAGCGACAGAGCAAATTCAAACAAACAGTCTTAGTCGTATAATGCATGGTCATAACGCAAGTGATGAATTTCTAGACGGTGCTGTGTGTGTCATTGAACGCATGAAGCGCTGGTTTTGGCAATTACCGTCATTTCTGTAGTGATAGGAACCAAGAGATACCCAGACTCCTTCACTTCAAATGAAGTAAGCACATTATCCCCAGGAGGGCTCGTGTGCATCCAGAAAACCTTACCGTTTATTGATTTAACTCAGTTTTGTAATATAGTGGTTTCTCACAATTTGTAAGCCTCGACTGCTTTTTCTAGTCCACGTTTGTCCGCGGCTCTCTATTCCAAGAAAGAATCCCTTCACAGTACCAAACAAGCACACATCAATATCGCCAGCTCGCCGCGACACACTCGAGAGCCATGCCACACACTTTGCAAACCACTGCTGCAGTGAATTAGTATTACTTAACCGTACATGTGCATTTCGTGTACGTTCCTCTGCGGATTTCGCTATAGATAACGGGATAATTCGATATTTTTGGAGATAAATAAAGGAAAAATTTTTGGAAATGAGTTTTATTTGGCTTTGGTGCTTGTATAGTATGACATCTAAATTATATTCCAGATTTTCTTCAGACTGAGAGATGTCGCTTCTTTCATAAAATATACAGGGTGTCCCGTCAAGATCGTCCAAACTCTGCACAGCATGGATTCCTCACTTGGAATCCATAAAAAATGCCCAAAGACCTGACCCATAGCTTTCGAGAAAAATGCGAAAGAAAAGTATGACGTCATATCCGGTGCAGGAGGGATTCTGTTGGCAACATGCGCATCGGTGTTTTCATATGTTTACATAAAAAGTTCAAAATATTCACCGCGCATATCGACGCATGCATGCGCGCTGTGGAAAGTCTCCCCATTGCACCCGATATGACGTCATGGTTTTTTTTTTGCATTTCTCACAAAAACTGGGTCGTACAGGTGCAGTTCTTTGGACATTTTTTATGTACTCCAAGCGAGGAATCTGGCTGTGCAGAGTTTGGGCAGTCTTCATGGCACACCCTGTATAAATAATTAATTATTTTTTCCTCCAAGCTTACTGACCCACCTTTAGCTTTCCTCGTCATCGACTGACACCCGGTTAAGAACCCGTAAGCGAATGAAATGAGATAGAAAATCGTGCATGGTTCGGTGAGTTTGCAGTTGCCACACAGTAACGGCTTCAACGTAGGTAATTCCACGACATTTTATTAAAAAATGAATACTCAACTAATTAATTACACCCTTCTTAATATTTTTAATTAATTTAATAATAGTGTAATAATTTTAATTTTTCCTCAAACTATAAAATTATTAATTAATTTTTGTTAAAATTTTCAATTATTTACTGATCATGCAGATTTTATAGCAATTGACAGTTCTAATCTTACGTAGATAAACTCAAGAGTATTAGCGAAAGAGGGCGCTGTTTTCAATTAAAAAAAAAACCAAAAGAGATTGCGTCTCCAAACACGATTGTCACCCAGATTTACAACATTGTGTTATGCTCAATAAAAGCATTCAACACATTTGCCGTTTTTCTGATTTGAAAGATTCACGACAGTGCAACCGAAAAAATACGTAACTTGAAAGAACTGATGGATTTCACAGGGCTCTGAATAGCTCTTCAGGGATAATGAAGTAGCTGATTTGTTTCATGGCGATGAACGGGATTGGCCAGTAAAGTGAATGCGGCTGGTAGAAAAAGTTTACCTAAACCAGTGTCAAAGTGGGCAATATCAACCCCGGGGGGGGGGGGCGATGGAAAGACCCAGTGGGGCAGTAGAAGCTCGGGGTTTAGTACAGTGTGACGATCTATAGATGATAGATGGCACGATTCGTTCGATGGATCTCAAATATTGAAATCCGTTGGTAACATCAGATGATACTGTTTTCGGTTTAGCGCATGGACGTGTGATTGCCGAAGAACTGGTGGAGGAGAAAATTCCAGTGGAATCCTCCCCTCCAGACAGTGGCACCAGAAACCTGGTACAGTCGAATTCCGTTTTAACGAATACCGTTATAGCTAAAATCTCGTTTTAACGAACACTTTTCTAATCCCCCAAATAAGTTTACGTCGGAAAATTGCTAGGTAACCTGGAATTTATTTATAACGAAATTTCGTTTTAATGCTACGTAGAGAGATGGCATTTCGCCAATCGACAGAATTATTTTTTTTCGGGGGGAATATTTTCTTGTTCATTTAACAACAATCCTATTAGGGAAGCAAACATATTGCATAATCCGTTACGGAGAAATGTGGATGATAACTCTTCCTCAAAAATAGAACGCATTATGGATCGACTTCCTGATTTAAGGCCGGGATTAGACTATAAAAGTTTTATTAAAGTTCTTTTATCAAACTTTTAAAAAATAACCAATAAGCTTCGTAAAATGAAGACCAGTAGCCTCTTCACATTTTCGCCAAAACTGACAATTAAAAAAAAATATCATTTTTTTCTGTAAATTGTACGTCAAAAAAGTCCTTTAAAAATAAAAATAAATTCTAATTTGGGGACTTTATCATCTTTACTAAGACCTTTTGCTTTACGTACACATGTGCGTTACATGAAAAAATATTCATTAAAACCATTTCAAACCTTTACACACCGTTAAAAATTATTTACTCATATGTGCATATTTACAATTTACACATATGTGTACCTCTGGAGCGGAGGATAAAACTACTAGCTTCGGTCAAATGAAAGAGTAGCTAAAGTTCCCACAGGATGTTTCAGACCTCATGGACCAAATCTTTAAGGCATGATAGAACACATCGAAACCGTTAATCTTCATCGTATAGTGTATGATCGTGAAACAAGCGGTAAATCGTTGACTTTGTAGTCCAGTGTGGCTCACACGGCAAGTGAGAGAGGACGTGGGTTCGATTCCCCGCAAGGCCAGTTGAATTTTCTTTCCTGGATTTGTCTTCGCAACAGCCACCTGCCGAAACCCTTCGTACTAATAGCGGAGAGTTACATCAGATCTTCGGGATACATCGCTGATTATCACAAAAAAAAACTTGTTAAATTCTAGTAAGATTGGTAATGTGTTGCCAAAAACAGTCAAATGATACTGTCAATTGCACAGCCAAAAAATTGTCAAAGGCAAGTTAAGTTCCCAATTAGAGACAAAAGAAGAAAAGACTGTCAAAGGCAAATAAAGTTGCCATCTGTCACTGAAATATCGCCAATGTCGGGAAATAAAGAAATACTAGCAGAGTTGGAGAAAAAGCAATTGTTTTATAATAAATGTAATAAAAATGCGTAAAAAATGTATATGTGTTAGACAAATATCGTGAAGTATACAGTCGAATCCCGTTTTAACGAATACCGTTATAGCGAAAATCTCGTTTTAACGAACACTTTTCTAATCCTCCAGATACGTTTACATAGGAACTATGCAAAAGCCTGAAATTCCTTTATAACGAAATTTCGTTGTAACGAAGTGATTTCCCCGGTCTCTTGGAGTTCTTATAACGTGATTTGACTGTTATGGGCATCTTTTTTCTTGGCCAACTCGCTGGGCATTTTGCCTGTTGTGGTGTTGGTTTTTGTATTTGTATAATATATGTGGATATGGGGGGGGGGGGGGGGTTATCTCTATTTTATGTACAGTTTTGTGTAAATGGTCGATTTCATGTTTAGAATCATTTCGAAATCGGATGATTCTTTCTAAATTACCCTGTACACGAAAATGAAAGAGCATACACAACACCTCGTGGCACTTTCATCTTGCAAAGGAACACTACGAACATTAAATATAGTTATTTATTTATTTAATATTTGAAAAAAATTCAATATCGTTGAAAGTCAATATCGCCTATTTAAAACCAAAACAAAATGATTCGAAAAGTCATTTTGGCAGCATATTTACTAGTAAAAATTGAGATGTCCTAAAAAGTCGGGACATATGGCTAGTTTAATATGTAGGGAATTATGAGTTAAATTTTTATTTTTTACAAACATTCATATTAAAAAATAATCTATTTAAAATTTAGTTGATCAATAATTTTCAATTAATTACATAAAAATTTGAAATCGTTTAATTTTTCTTATATACCTATATTTTTAAGTAGTTTAAAAGAAACGGAAAATCTTTCATTATCTTTCTCTGATAGATGGCAGCACCAATGCATGCTGATTAGGGGGAAACGAGTGTTTTGTTATTTAGTTCCGTTAGGTCTAGGATGGGGCAAAGCCTCACGCCAAGCACCCTCCTTTAGGAGGACACATCCTCCGTTTTGGTGTCATTCGGAGCGTCCTCCTACGCTTCGGAAAATCCATCCTTTTGTCCTCTTTTTTTTCTGTTTCCAGAATGATTTCCTTTTCTTTTTGACAGAGGAACTGTTTTTCTCTGTCAATCTGAAACATATACAGTCGAATCCTGTTATAACGGACTCCAAGAGACCGGAGAAATCACTTCGTTATAACGAGATTTCGTAAAAATCGTATTGTTTTTATGTAAACTTATCTGGGGAATAGAAAAGTGTTCGTTAAAACGAGATTTTTTCGCTATAATGGTATTCGTAAAAACTGGATTCGACTGTACTTCTTCATTGGTAAGAGTGTTTGCGTGTGTCTTTTTCCCCCACACATTTTTACTCTTTGACCCCATGGGCGGAGATACGGGGCGTCATGGGGGTGGGGAATAATCCCCCCCCCCCTCCAGCTTCAAAGGTGCAGTCGACTCATCTAATGTAGATGTGTATATATGAATGATATATCACCATGCCCCCCTCCCCCAGTCTACCATGTCTATCTCCACCTATGACTTTGACCAACGCCCTCGAAATTCCCAGACGAATCCAATTTGCCTTCAAGCAGGGCAGATACTATTCTAACCATGGGCCCAACTTGCCCCAGGACAACATGGAAAAAGACAGTCTAAAAAACAGCTCTGAAAGAAAACCGCAACATCCATTTTGAGAATATTTGAGAATATATACAATTTTTTTGAATGAGTATCGCTTTTAAAAATGCACACGAATAATAAGCAATTGGAAAGTGTTCGCATATTGCGTAAAAGATAAACAGCATTTAGAGAGAGGAAGTTTTAGAGAATTACCAAAGATATTCGTTAGCTTTGATGTTATCCGTTGCTCGAGCTTCAAATCTGGATTAAAAAAAAATTAGTTATTTCATACGGGTAGAGATAGAGCGAGTATTAATTTTTTTTCCCAAAAATGTGAGATGAACCAATTGCTGTGTAAAGAAATAATAAATTATAGTGAGCATCACTCATGACCGCAACAGGAGAAGGGGGAGCAGGCATGTCCAGTGTCCCACGGGTGCTACTACTACTACTACTAAACATAGGCGGAATTGACTTGGAAGTCTGGGGGGGGGGCAAGGTCATTATTGCTGGGGGGCACGATGATGATGATGTCAGCTCATATATACATTAGATCAGTCGACTACACCTTTAACGCTGGGGGGCAATGCTCCCCCACGCCCCCCCCGTATCTCCGCCCATGCTACTAAACCCTACATGTACCTCGTTCATATTCCTTTGCGGAAGTTCTATCGAATTGGTACATGTTTGAATGTGCGTGTCCGTGTTGTGAACCTAACGGGAAGCTTGTTTCTGTGTAATGCTTGCTATAGTGCTGACATCTACCACATAGTTTTCGAAGTACGAGTGAAGTGTAATGTTTGAAGATTTTACCGTTGTAGGCCTGTTGCTCTCTGCGGCGAGACTTTTTTAATGGGGAGATCGGCTCGCGCATTCACACCTCGAAGTTTGGGAACCACAGGAAACCAACTTCAGCCGACCACCACTGCGGCGACGGTGGGGTTCGATCCCGGGACCTCGTGAGTCCGTCACCATGACCACTCGACAATCACAGCGGCTCCCACGGGTGCTGGACGGATGGGGGGGGGGGGCGCTGAATGCACCCTTGAATCGCTTCTACATTACATGTGGATGCCGAAATGCATTATTGCCCAGGTGGAATGCGTATCTAGTTACGGTCCTGGATCCCTACCAATGTAACCAACTCATCCCTCACCAGAAACTAGGAATTTCCAAATAGAAAACGTGTAGAAATAATTTGTATGTGAAATTTTTCTTTCTAATAAGTATGCGCTGAGAAATTGAAAATAATCCTTTTAAAAACATGTTCGCTTCTCTCTTTGAGGGTATTCAATTTTCAAATGATAAAGCAAAAAATTTTTTACTAATGCACAATAATAATAAAATATTTGTTAAGAACTGTGATGATGATGATATTTTACTGTAGTTATTGTGACATGCAGGACGTCCATAATTAAAAGACCCTATTTTAAAGTAGCCTACAGGTGAAACCAGTCATCAGAAAATTGAGAAATTTTATGGAGGACTTCATCCTGTTAGCATATGTATATGTATAATAATTTACGCCTTTATAATGATTCGCAAATTTTTAATACTCTCAGTAATGAGGCTTTTTGAATAGACGTCATAGACGTCGCTTTGAGGGTCAGGGAAAAAGTGATCTCAGTGTTAAAATTGCCCATTTTACTGTAGAAATGCGAAAATTTGGTGATGTTTTCTGTCACATCAATAATTTAAAAAATTGTATTGAATTCTCGATTTTTGAAATACTGAGTTCACTTAGACATATACGAAGCCCAGGAGATTAAATATGAAGTAATTAGCCGGACCTACTTTCGAGTTGGATATTCATGCAATAAAATTGATTTCAACTTTTTATTTATGTCTTCTCAAGCATGAAAATTAAGTTCTCCGTATTGCTTTTTAATATTCAACTTCATAAATTGATATAGTTTAGGTTGTTTTAAAATCAATTATGGGCCCGTAAAGTACATCGAAGGAATTCCTCAGCTTTAACTAAGCATTTTTGGAAGCAGAAACAGGAAAAGATGGATAACTTGAAGTTCAAGGGGTGCCGGGAATCGAAATACTTGGTGCCCTTGAAAAATTAAAAAAATATATATTCATTTCTGCGTTTCTTTAAATCTAGATTTGTTTATTTCATGAAATCGCGCAGGAAGTCGCCATATTGGTTAACTTAGACACGGTTTGCATGTTCTTCAATGAAAGAGGGAGATATTACGTGATCCAAACAGCCTCATTGAAGAAAACCCGGACAGCGCCGGGTATTATAGCTAATTCAAACACATTTGTACTTCAAACAATATTTGAAAAATTTTCGTCTAACGAGAGAACGGGGGGGGGGGGGTTAAGGGGTATGAAATAATCATGGTTGCAAAGGGGGACCACAGGACTGAGACATGGTTAAAAGGGGACCACGGGCGGAAAAAAGGTTGAGAACCACTGCTGTAGACCAGTCTTATATTCTGTTAATTAATTATTTAACGATATATAATATTTACTAACACGAACTTAGGATTAAACATAATCTTAGCTGAATATGATAAATGCTCGGTGTATATGACCAAAAATTAATACAGTTTGGAAAAAATTAGTATGCCTGATTTTACTGTCCACTGTCGATACTGTCCGCTCAGGGCCGGATTAACCATTAAGCGAAATAAGCACGTGCTTAGGGCATCAGTACTAAACGGGCACCACAAAAATATATCAAATGGTATTTTTTTTAATGTACAATTTTTTTAAACATCGATCATCCGATAGAAGATCCTAAAATTTTAAGAACACTTGATTGTATAGTTGAAGATCATTATCACAAGGATGGCACAAAATATGAGAAACTAATAATACAAATACAACGCCGCAACAGGCAAAATGTCCAACGAGATGGCTGAGAAAAAGATGCCCATAAAAATATGGATGTCATATATTTCCAAAATACAGCTACCCAATTAAAAATGCAATTAACAAAAATTATAAACAATATACAAGTTATAAAATATTGTACAACGCCCATAAAGAATATTTATGGTTGTCTTATTCTAAGAATGGATAGCTTCTCGATTTACCCCAACATGTTTATCGTATTTCTTTTTAAACGTGTCAATTGTGTTACAATTTACTACCTCCGGGGGTAAGCTATTCCATTTATTAACAACCCTATTAGAGAAAAATTCCCTGCGACACCATAGCCTTGCATTATCCCTCACCAATCGATACTGGTGTCCCCTTGTAAAAGCAGTCGATTGGCGGTGTACTGAAAGTTCAATAATATTTGCGACCTAGAATTCACATTATTGCTGAGTTTTTCGATTAGCTTTTCACAATTTTCATAAAGTGCGCCCAGGGCTGTCTTAACATTATCATACGCCCACATACAAAATGATTTTTCTGAGAGAGAGGCACTTCTACCAAGCTAAAATTTCCTACCTACCTATTTGCATATTTACTCTTGAAAATCGGAACCAGATCTAATTGTCACTTGACACCCCGGTGACAGAAGTGCCCAGATGGACCCATGCAGTAAACCAAGTTCTACAAAATAAGGACATGATTTTTGTGGGTCATTAGTGGATCAACTGTGTAGTTTGATCTACAGAAGTAAAATAAATGCTACCAGGTGTAAATTACAAACTTGAGAATGTATCTAAAAGAAAAAATACCCAATATTATATAAGGGTGATTCGTCATAAATAAGATATCTACTGGCAGGGCCACAACTGGATACTTGGTTAGCCGGCGTAACCACTCATTTAGGCACCCCCTCTGAAGGATAGGTTGAATGATGAAATTTGCGCCCCCTTTTGTGATGCTCCCGAGGTACCGGACCCGCCTGCTCCCCCAATTACTTGCGGCCCTGCCTATTGGTAATATTATGGCCATTCTAACATTCAGTGGTTTCTCCTTGGAGTGTTGTTACAGCCTTTATCTCATCAACAGTTCGTCGTAGTGGTATGGTTCTAGTTTTAAAAATTCTCAAAATGTGACCAGAAATCACCCTGTACGAGTTTAGGTCTGGGCACACATATCGGCACCGTGCCAGGACCGTAGATTGGGCATCAGTTGGCCGTGACTCGGCTCGTCCCCCTTCAGACCACATCTTTCCGCGTGTAGCCCGTGCCGTCACCGTATGCTGGCCATCGAATCGTGTCAGTTTGCTTCAAGATTTTGTCGTAGCCGGTTCAAAACTGTTCAACAAATTTAGTAATTATGATTTGGCTATAATAGCCCTAGCGTTAGAGGACGAGGAATAGGAGAATTTGAAAAAAGAAAAGATGCAAAATCAAGAAAAAAATGTGTAAAAAAAAAGCTATTGCATTGTGTGCTTTGGGGCAAGTGAATGAAGTTTTTATATATATAACATTTTTATTAACAATCTCATCTATTGCACTGAATTCAATTTTTTGGGACGGCAAAACAGATTTTATGAAAATATAAATGTCTCATGGATAAGAGGTTAAAATTTGTGTAGTTTTTGAAAGTTATAGCTTTCACAATTTTTTAAATCAGATGAAATTTTATTAAATTAATTTTGCATTTGAAAAATTTCGTTAATGTATGTGTTTGCCACTGTGGTGGTCGAGTGGTTATAGTGCCGGACTCGTGATGCGAAGATCCGGGTTCGGACCCCGCAGTGGTGGTCGGCTGAAGTTGGTTTTCTGTGGTTCCCAACTTCAAGGCGCAAATGCGAGCCGATCTCCCCGTTAAAAAGTCTCGCCACAGAGAGCAACAGTCCTACAACGGTAAATCATTCAACCATAACACTTCACTCATAGTTAGTTGAGGACAGCACTACACATAACAAGCATTACACAGGAACAAACTTTACGTCAGGTTGCACTACACGTACACGCACATTCCCGCATGTACCGATTCGTTGGGGGGGGGGTTCCGCGGGGGGGTGCATGTGTGGTGTAGCAGTAGTAGGTAGGGCCTCCAAAAAAAATGGCTCGGGGATCCATGATGTTCTTAAGTCAGCCACCTCGTTGGGCAATTTGCCTGTTGTGGCGTTGTATTTGTATTTGATATAATCTCCTTACGCTATGAGGTCATAATTTATTTGAGATTATACCCAGACGTTAATATGAAATTATTGTTTACTTGAATTTTAGATTTAAAAACTGTTCAAGAAAAATCTTTATTTTTTTTCGCAAAGTTTTTTATTTGCATTTTCAATTTTAAATGTAAATTCTGAAATATTTAATAGATGTGTAGAAAAATTTAATGTATGGAATGAATAAAGTAAATGCACTACTGTAAATAATCTATCTATATATGATGCATATACATTTTTTTTTCTGTCTCTGTGTGTGTGTGTGTGTGTGTGGTGTTTTTTATTTGGACTAACCTCCACCAAATTGCTTTGTATGTATCAAACGGGAACTATAGAATCTCAAAAGCAGCTGAGAGTAAAAATAGAGATGGCCAGGCCGGGTGCTATTTGACAGTGTATAGATATTTTTTGTTTATATGCCGTTGGCGGAGAGGAAATAATTTCCTGGAGAGATATATTGAGAAAAATAGTCACTAAAAAAGTAAAAAAATACCTGTGGAGAGAGTACTCTTTTCTCTTTCCCTCACACACACACATTTTCTTTTTTTTCGCAATCAACAGTCATCTGTTGGGGCAGATGGTGTCAAGTTGCGATAAGATCCCCCAGCTGCGGGTGTATACTACCCTTCCTCTCACAATTAGATAGAAACAGCATATCCCACTTTGTGTATGTATGTAGAATCTTCTTACCCAGAATTCGCCCCTCTGCACATTGCGATTGGTGACAAATATAGTGGAAATTGTTGGAAGTGTTTAGTCTCCCAGGGCATTTTTTCCGCTTACATAACAGCATTCGATAATTTAAAGCATTTATTGCCCAAGTCCCAGTCTCTTGAACAGCAACGTCGGATGTCATGGCCTTCGCAAGGGTGGAGATGACAGAGCACCGAATAGTGTTCAGCGGAGGAGTGATGACAGAGCACCAGCCCCGGGAACTAAGACGATTATTATCTCTTTTCTTTTTTTTCACTCCATAAATTTACTACGCAGGATCCCCATGAAAAGCCCGATCTGGAAACCCAGCAAAGATTCCAGCCCAGGGGTCCTGTTGCAGGATGTGGGGGGGGGGGCATGTCGGATATAGCGAAGCATGTTGCGTGTTCTGATTCGTGTTCTTTTTCATGTTGCGTAAGTACTAAATTTAAAATGTTTCCTATATTTTCATGTACGATAAAAAAAAGTTTGAACCATTCTCTATCAAATGCATGTTCGAACCGAAATAGTGTTTTATTTATGGAGCGCATTGAAGATTGAACACATTCACACATTTTTTAAGTTCATTATTCTATTATTATTTTAATAAAAATCTCCAAACACAATTTTGCTACATGCTATTAAATATAATTCTTTGAAAAATAATTCTATGAAACATAATTTTTTAAACTTACCTTATATCCTTAAAGTAGTAGAAATGTTTTTCCATACGTTTGCTTCATGTTCTGCATTCCGATATTTTACGGATATTTCAGGGAACCTCCTGACCTCTTCTATTAGTTTTTCTATGTCCATCTTGAACTAAGGGTGCGAAATAAAAGGGTCGAAAATAATTACTCTCCCCTCACCTACACACTCATTTTTTCTCTTTTGTTTTTCATTCAGAATCCACTGCTATCATAAATATCATCATCTGTCGGGGCAGATGGTGTCGAATTACTAGAGAATAATATCTTACTTTGTGTGTGTAAGTGGAGTCTTCTAAACCCAAAATTGGTCCCCCTGCAGATGGCAAATGGAGACAAAATCAATAAACATAGGGGGGGGGGGGGTGTTTAGTCTGAAAGGGCATATTTTTAAGCTCATGTGAAAGCCATGAAACTTGTACTAAATGTCGAAACTTTGGCAGTGTTACGATAATAATTTCAAATCACTCATTCTCAATGTCCCAGTTAGCGCTGAGAAATATCCGTACAAAAAAAAAGTAATTAAACACACAATTAAATTTTAATTGACACAAAAATTGATGCGAGATAATTTTGAACTAATGTGAGCAACCGTTTCCGAAAATAATGAAGAATTTAGAATCGAGGGATTCAAAATATTTGGGAGAAATAATTTCAGTAGCAATGAAAATTCAGAATTAAGAAAAGCAATAATTTCGGAAATTGATGAAAATTAAGAAATAAATGGAATTAATAATTCATCAATTGATGAAAATTGAGAAGCGACTCTCTCTCTCTTTTACAAAAAAATCTGCGCTCTCTCTCGCTCTCCCGAGACCCGCACAGTCACCGTAAAAATATAAAATAAATTACTTGGTGACGGTACGGACGCGGTGCGGTGACGGTGAAAATACAGTGTACACAAAATAAAAAATTTAAATTTTTATACGATCCCTCCCCTTCCCGTTCTCTAACTTCCAATTAGACAGTGTTGTTGCTCTTTCTCTTGTGAGCCCAACAAACAAATTACATGTTTTCAACTGCATTATTCCCTGAGATATTCAAATTCAAAAAACCGGAGACAGGTCCGGGCTTAGGTGCCAGAGTATCATGGTGGTAAGATGCTCGTCTACCATCGTGACGGTTGTTGTCAGGGTCCCGGGTTCGAGCCCAAGGGAGGAGGATATTGATAAGATATTTTTCCTAACGAACTCGAGGCGACCACCGATAGACAGCGCCTTCACTTCCACCCCATCTCACTAATGGCAGTAAATTGCACTATAGCGATATGGCCAGAGTTGGTGTTTGGTGAAGTAGTAGGTCCGGGCTTAGGAGAATGCAGCGGCCCAATGCAAAAAAAACATTTAGCGCCCCCCCCCCCCATCTAAAAAAAGTTATGTGGTTGCTCCCCGACTTACAAACTTTTCGAGTTACGAACGTAAATCTTGAAGGGTAAATTTTTTTTTTCATAAAGAACGCATTCTATTACACTAATTTTTTTTCATTATTTCAAGAACGCGTTGGTAGTCTGGATCGTAATCAAACACGATCCATTGAGAGGGAATGGCATTTACATTAATTTTACAAAACTCATAAATTATTAATAATAATTATCGTGGTCCACCTGCTGACACTTCATGGTGGCTCGAATCATATTGAACAGACATAAATTTTTGTCATACTTTTAAAGCGCTTCATCTTCTCTTTATCAAATATACGTTGCAATTCGATAACTTTGATCATTTTTTTTTTGCTGTTGTTGTTTAATTAATGTAAATCAATAGAAATAAGAAATGGAATTCCATGACCCCCACAAGGGTGGGGCTGACAGGCAGGATCGTCATAATAGCATCATGGGCCCCGCAGCGAAGGGATTTTTTGGAGGCCCCACCTGAAAAATTCTCGAAAACTTCAACTACGTCTCGCTTTTCTGAGGCACCTTTTCTCTTGAGGCCCTTCGGGCACGACCCGGGAGGGGGGGAGGCATGCGTTAAGACGGCACTGCCTAAGGTTCGCACCATTCGTCCTTCTTTGAATCGGGTAACGCTATCTGAAGACCACACGATCCGTATTTTCACTTATTTGTTGGATCATACACACGGCCACAACTAGATGCTTGGTTACCCGGGGAGGGTGCGCATTTTGACGTCTCCTTGTAATGTTGAAGGAGAGGTCTCAGAATGAAATTCGCGCCCCCTCGAGTCTAGCGCCCGGGGCACGAGACCCGAATGCTTTTCCCTATTTGAGGCCCTGATCATCCATATTGCCCGAATTTTTTTTGTCGTAAGAAATAATTATTTTTTCTAGATTAAAAAAATATCGATTATTGCAAATGTACGAATTTTGCTACCGAAATTTTCGTCTCATAAAAATATTTTATGCTAAAAAATAACAAACTTTCTCTCTTTTCATCATCGCAATGAGTTGCCTGAAATTTCGAGATTAGATGGCAGCACCAACAGTATATAAATCAATCCTCCAACGAGCTTTTATAACTGGAGAGAGTATGACGTCAGCGGTCTCCGCCTTGGCAGTGCTGAGAACGGTCCCCCCCAACGGAACATAATGTGACTCGTGGAAAACAAACACAATCCCCCCGTTATTTTCTTATGGCATCCACTTTGATCATTTTTGTCGCACGGCGGTCATTTTCTGCACACGAGGGCTAATTAGACCGGGACCTACAATTTATTGCCGACTCCGAACGGCAGGCTTGTTTTTTATACTCATCGAGAGATTGGTGCGCTTACTTCTCGATAGGGGACTCTCCCTGCGGTTGCAATGTTTTGCTGCGGTCAAGTCGGCGTCTTTTGTTGTACCCAGGGCCGTCTCAAGAGCATCGTGGGCCCTCGGGCAAGTGATATTTCTGAGGCCCTACCTGGCTAATTCTCGAAAAATTCAAGTACTTCTAGTTTTTCCGAGGACCCCCTCCCGGGCGGGCCCATGCGTTAAGACGGCACTGGTTGCACCCCTGTGACGGGAAAGTTTTCTGACAAGGGCGAACCGGGAATCGAACACGTGACACTTCTAAACATCCTTTAGTAATTTAGGCGAGCATCTTATCGACCGGGCTACTGCGCCCCTAAGGTATCCACAGGAATTTAAAACAATAAATGAAAGAAATAATTTCAGCATCAATGAATTCCAGAATTAATGTAAGAGCATTAATGTGAGCATTAATTTCAGCATTAATGTGAAAGATAATAATAAAATTAATGAAAGATAATTCCAGAATGAAGGGAAGAGAAAATTCCAGAATGAAGGGAAGAGATAATTCCAAAATTAATGAAAAAGAGATCATTCCAAAATTAATGAAAGAGACAATTCCAGCATTAATAAAAGAAATAATTTTAGCATTAATGAAACAAATAATTTCAGCATTAATGAAAGAAATGATTCCCGTATTAATCAAATAAATAATTCAATCTTTTCTCACCTTTAGATGAGTTCTCCATCCGTTTTTAATCTCTAAAACCTAATATTTAGGGAGCGAACTGTACAGTGGTCATTTCTATAGGCAAATGATCAGGCGGGATGGATGTCGCTGCCGTCGCGGTGGCTGGGTGCTCACTCCAGTAATATAAGCTCGATGCAAGCCTCAGCATCTCTGTCGTCTGCTCCTCTCCAGGTCACTTGTTTTGGATTTCTCCTTGTGTCCGGAAAAAATTACTGAACTGGCAGTTCGAACTTCCAGTTCTGTTTGTGAGCTGAGCTTGTAGGGAACCGACTTCTTGTCTGTCGTCTGCTCATTAAGCGGTTATTTGTTTTGGACGTCTCCTTATGCTCACATAAAACAACCGAACTTACAGTTTAAATTTCCAGTTCAGTTTATGAGCTTTGTTTATAAGGAGCTGAGCGGAATGAAGGATATAGTTTTTTTACATTAAACTTCACCATCACCACTTGAGTCACTTTTAAACTTGAGATTAGATGGCAGCACATTACTATGAAGTAGAGTGTGGAAAAATTCACTTTTTACGATTTTACCTGTCATCTGCTTGTTTGGAGGTGTGTACTTTGTTTTGGATGTTTCCTTGGGTCTTGAAAAAAAACAAGCACCTCCACACTTGTCCGACTCTTTTCTAGTGTCGGATTTGATTGGATAGTTAGTATCACGTGATCAATGACGTCTGATTAAGGATTTTCTCTCTAGATTTGGCTGTTCTTCGTAGTTATGACTATTTTATTTATATTTTTGACATTATCAGCCAATCAGAATAAAGCTACTGTGACGTTATAGAAACATCACCGTATGTGTAAAGTGTACCTCCTGCTGTTACGTTTGGCAACTTATCGCCAAACACCAGCGTCTATTAACGATTTCGCTTTTATTTTGTCATTACGTCTCGTTTGCTCACACGATAATATTACAATGATATAATTTAACAATACTATAATACTATAACGATCATAATAATAATGATATATATTATATAATAATAATTATATTGACATGCAATAAATACAGTGGCTTGCCGAAACACAATTTCTATGTTTGGTTTTCTAATGAATCTATCAGCATTATGAATCAATAAATGATAGCAGGGCCCAGCTTCGCTGGGCGCTCGCTTCGCGAGCCGTTACTATTGTCAACTTGATGCAACTGAACCACATTTTGATTAAATCAGAAAAAAAAAAAAAACATTTTTCAGTGATTCAATAAACGATAACTTATTATACGGGGGTGCCCCCCCCATTCCCCTGTATCGCCAAGTTCGCTGTTTGGGAGACCCCCACCCCCCATTCCCGTGCATCTGACAATTTGTGGTGAATTATAATATAATAAATCATGTTTATCCCGTGCAACGGTTAAAAGAAAAAAATTAAATGTGATAAGAAATTAAACTTTTCAAACGAAGATGCTAGAAAAAAAAATTGGATTTTTATGAAGGGACTCGAACTCATAACCTTCGTTTTTAGCGTCCCGTGAACTTCCCACTGCATCAATCCCGGTTGCCGAACTGAAGTTAAATTTAAAATATCCATTATTAAATGTCGCTAGGAAATATGGTGGCGCCGAATGGATCAAAAGTTACGGTAGCCTCGCGGTCTACTGACGTCACAGTTGCTTGAAAAAAAAAAATTGCGCCAAAGCCACATGCAAAAGGTTACAAGGAAGAAAATCCTGATTTTACGTCTATGATCACGCACGTCCAATCAAATTCGACACTAGAACAGAGTCGGACAAGGATGGAGGCGCTTTTGAAAAAAATACTTAACTGGAATTTTGATCTTTCAGGTCAGTTTATAAGGAGCAAAGCTGAATGAAGAATTTAGTTTTTTATACCTGAGCTTCGTCATCACCTTATAAGGCACTTCTGATTTTGAGAGTAGATAGCAGCACCAACAATATTTTTAAAAATTAATGTCTTAAAGTATTCTAGAGTATTAAATTAATTTTAATTCCCTTAAAATTGTGTTAGTGCCATTGTGAATTCGCTGCAAATGCTACAAGGCAAAAAACTGCTATTGGCCGACGGCGTAACGTTTCCAGTCACCCGGGGTATATACAGGACTCATTACTTCCTAGATACAATATCTGTAGGACGTACTGGCCTAGTCGGATGCATTGTCACACCCACGTCCTGCAGCAGGGGTACCTAGGCTGGGATCTTTGTTGGAGCCTCTGAGGCCAGATTTTTCACTGGTCCTCGATAAAGAATTTATAGTGTGAACAAAAAATTATAAGATACTAGGCTGAAGCCTTTCGGCCCCCGCAGAGGCCGTGCGACCTGTGCAGCCATATGGGGCACCTCTCTAGGAAAGTGCCAAATCCAAGTTGGAAGGTAAAAAAATAATTGTTGAGCTGAGAAACGTCATCGGGGGCACCAAAAAAATATCCCGCACGGGCAGAGATTCTTTTCTCTTTTCTGCCCCTACCCATTCGTACATCAAGGCCACCTTAGGACCATCGTAGACTCGGGGCCGCAACTACAGGTTTGGTCAGCTGTGTTAAGCAAGCATTTTGGCACTATCTTGTAATTTGGAAGCAGAGTTGGAAACAATTCAGAAAAGAAACCATAATCGGAATTCTTAACTAGGAACGGTTCTTTGGCCGAGCGACCTGCGCGGCTGTATGGGCACTGCCAGGTGTGGATCCAGGTCGATGTGTCGGGACAAGCGAATTGTATAAGTTCGTAAGATTGTCCCGTATTTTACGGGACAGGAAAATTTTCCGATATTATACGGTTCTTACCTATCGTTCTCACCCCGGATCCGTTCCTGAGCTAAGGCAGAAATATTCAGCTCCAAAATGAGTGCAGGCAGAAATATTCAGCTCCAAATGGAGCGGAGGTACAGGCATCTTCAGCTGCGAATAAAGCCAAGGCAGAATCTTCATCGGCGAATAGAGCCTAGGCAGAGATCTTCAGATGCGAATGGAACGAAGGCAGAGATCTTCAGATGCGAATGGAACGAAGGCAGAGATCTTCAGATGCGAATGGAACGAAGGCAGACGGATCCAGGGCAATGTGTCGGAGAAGCGACTTCCTGTGTAGGTGCATTGGATCGTCCGTATTTTACACACGGGACAGACAAATTTCTCCCATATTTTCGGCTCTTGGGAGGGGTGATCGCTCCCCGCCTGGGTCCGCACTTGGGCACTGCTCTAAGAGGAGTGCGAAATTTGAGTTGAAAAAGTGAGAAGCTTTGTCGACAAAAAAAAACGCGGGCAGGGGACACCAAAAATAGGTTCCGCACAAGTACAGATATCTTCTCGAGTCACCCCTGTTCTTAACGCATATTGGTGCATCAGCCCCCCCCCCTCCACCCTCCAGAAGCACTGCCGCTGCGTCAGATTTTTTTTACCGGATATTCATTACTCTGTAATAATTTATAGAAAACCATGGATCCAATATCCTACAGCGTGGCTCCTAGGCTGGGACCACTGGTTCGCCTCCAGGTCAAATTTTTCATGCCCCCTCCCCCTCTGTAGTAAGTTTATAATGTGGAAAAATACACAAAAAATGCTAATTATCGTCCCGTGTCTGCTCCCCTCTAGTTGCGGCCCTCGGGAGCAGCATGTCTTGTGACCGGGCATCGGATCAGAAGGGGTTGGCACCAAAATGTGTCCTTGCGTCGGCTGACTAAGCATCTAGTTGCAGTCGTTGCGGTCCTGCCTATTCTTGTGGGAAGGGCCGCAATTAGTGGGGGGGGGGCAAGCGGATCCGGGCACCAAACATTACAAAGGGCGCCAAAATGTGATCTTTCCCGGCTGACCAAGCATCGTCCCTGTTGCGATCCTGCTTGTGGGAAGGTGCCTTTGGGGGTTAAGGACGTAGAGTGCATTCTCGGGGCCCGGGGCAGACTTTCTTGGGGACTTCAAAAAATTTATTATCATGCAAAATAAGTATATTTTTTGTAAGCCCTCTATTTGTTCAAAGGCAGAACTCGGATTGCCCCAGCCCTTTTACGGGCCAGGGTCCACCCGGGGGTGGGGCTCAGAATAATAGGATTTGGTGAACTTTTTTTTCGGAACATTTTTCATCTGGTGGCTCAGATATATCCCTTTGTTCGGGTGCCAGGGCCGTCTTAAGATCACCATGGGCCCCCGGGCCAAGTGATTTTTCTGAGGCCCCACCAGGCAAATTTACATGTATGCTTCTCGAAAATTTCAACTATATCTTACTTTTGTGAGGCCCCTTTTCTCTTGAGGCCCCACCGGCCGTACCCAGGTGGGTCCATGTGTCAAGACGGCAATGCTGGCACGACTCCAGCCCTGGGAACCGGGACAATAACCATCATTTTTTTCACGCAATAAATTCGCTACAGAAGGGCCCGTGAAAAGTCTGGCTTGGGGGCCGTTAAAGATCTTAGCCTTTATCGGGATGGGGGGGATGTGGAATTCACAAAAATAAAGAAAAACATTCTGAAACACGTTAGAACTACATTTGAAAATAGGTGTTCCATGTTTTCCTTGATGAGGGGTGATGTTCCCGTCCTGTGGCAGGTTTTCTCTCGTGTCCGCAGTGGAGGTTCTTGGGAGTGGGGGTTGTCGGGAGTCTCCCTTCGCGGGGCGTGTTGGTGCGCTATGAATCGCGCCGGCGGGGCCTTGTCACGGGTGTCGGGGCTGGGGGGGGGGGGTCGCGCCCTCGGTGCTGTCCTCACTTTGTCGAGCGGGGATGTGCCCTGGGATTGGGGGTTTGGATGTGGGATTGTGGTTGTGCTGCTTGTGGGGGTTGGCGGGATATTGGTCCGAACCGGGTGTGCTTTCCCGGCCGGCTTGCCGGTTTGAGTTTTTTCCGGCACGCTCACGATCTCACGATCAATGAGCTTATATCGCAAAAGCGACAGCATAACACGAAACATGGCCCCCCGCTCTGTCCCTTGCGGGATATAAGCGGATTACCTTGCGGCTGGGCCATGCTGGAAGAACCCTCCTAACATCCGGGCCTGGCGAACATCCCCCGACTCGCAAGCCACCGGATCCGTCCCGCCGGGACCCCACTCCATCCCAAGCAGCCACACTCCGGGAGAGAACACCCCCGTCCGCCATTCATCGCTCAAAGGAGCAACAGAACGGAACCAAACGTCCGTCCCCCTCCGGCAGCCCGCGCCCGTCCATGCCAACACCGCACTCCGTCCCCACCAATCCATCCGCAGATGGACCCGTGGGATCTCGGTTGCCAATCACTCGCTTCAGCTCCTTTGCCACCTGAAAGAAAACATGCATACATGGCACATGGAAGCACTGAACAGAAATGACAGCAAGTGCTTAACATCAAGTGGAAATTGTCAGGAAAGAGCATGAAAAACATCGCAGTTCTGTTAAATGAGCGAGACAGAAGCAAAAAAAAAAAAAAAAAAAAATTACAGTGATATGGTGAAAAATATTCCCATGAGACGTCACAGTCCATCCGATGAATATCGAGGATTACAAAGCAGTGGGAATTCGAGAGACTAGACACAAAATAGTCTCACAAAACATCACAGTCCAAAATGCATTCCAGAACTAAACCAGCGTTGTGGTAATTCATGGTTCACCACAGTAGATCGTGGAACTTACAAATATATATATGGATACATGTGAGTAAATGCAAATACATAGAAACGCAAAAGCGACAGAGCCTGGACGTGTTCGGTTCTATACTATACTATACATTTGAAAATGTAGATTTAATTTAAAATTACTACAGCATATTCCGCTTAACACGTTCCCATTTAAAGTTTTCTCGCTTAGTACGACTTATTTTCGTGATCTCCTAACTTTTACTAAAACTTATTGAAATTTCCCGTTTAAAACGTTATCCCGCCCACAAAGTTTTTCATGAGTTTTTGGGAAACGCTATAAGTGGGATTCACTGTTTATGAGCTCTCCAATGTTATGACTTGTTTAAAAAAGTAAGAGTTTCTTGCCGCAAACAAAACCCAGGATTGCAATCTCAGTATTTGAATATTCAAATTCGAAATTCAAAAACACCTAGCTGCAATCGGCCTAAACCTCAGATATAATCTATTTAATAGTAGGCAATGAACTACCGGGGCTGTAAACAACGTAGCCTACATCCTAAATGTTCGGAAATTTGTGCTCTTAAATGTTTTTTTATGCATGAACTCTTTATTCATGAACAGAGGGTCGGTTCTGGAAATGTTTCGAGTGTAAGCGAATGATGTTTTGGTGATAAAAAAATCACCCCTTTCAGTTGGCTCCTTTTGCGGCCGCGTAGTTCGCAGGATTCAAGATCCGGCTCCATTCATGAAACAAAATATCTCCAATGTTGGTACTGTACTAGGTGAATAATTAGATCGAGAAAAAAATCAGAGAGAAACGTCTTAACTTTTTTATCGGAAGCTCCAGTAGTAAAAATTGTCAAAATTTAGAATTTACACATTGTATATCCGTCTTCCGGAATGTATAAGAGAATGATTCAGATGGTAATGTTTACGACTGGAAAATTCTCAAGCCTCTCTTGGGAAACATGACAGTTCAGAGGTTTCCAGGAAGGCATGCAATTAACACTCCAGAGGACAGTCGAAGTTGCCTCGCTTCGGGAGCAATCATCATCTAGAGATATCCCTGCTACAGTCTACTATGGAACATCAATAGAGGAAGCATCGCCGAATGAAACTACAAACATTCACCTTGTGCGCACTATTGGTACCTCCAGACCAGATGGTAACTCCAACGAGAGGGGAGGTTATTAAGGGGATAAAATTGCTAGATATCTTTTCAAGTTTACATTTTCGTTTGATGCTCTAAGCATGATTTTTTTTGGTTAATATAGCCCTGTTATTCTTTAACGGCAGAAAGAAAGGCCTTTTTTCAGGGATAAAGAATGCGATCAACTGCATAACATACTCTTTCTTCTTTTAGAAATAAGCTACTGCCATACCTAATAACGCTAACAATAATATTGTTGGGGCTTTAAACTGAAAACCTCCTTTCACAATCAATAATAATTTAATGTGAACAAAATTAAATTTTAATCAAAAATTTAAAAAGCATCTGCTGAGATAGGAAAAGGTTTATTTTGAAAAAATTTCGGCCCTTGAAATTTTGCGGCCCTGTGCTACCACACCTTTCTCGCACCCCTCCCCTCAAGTCCGGTCCTGAACGGAGACAAGTTGGGAAAGAATAGCATAAATGCGGGGAAAGAGGCTTGTCCCTTAGTTTACATGTTCTCTCCCAACTTTTCGCAGAATTTTGTATTTGAAACAACTTTCTAATTGGGTTTTTTAGGACAGGGTGTCCATGTAAAATCTTTTTCTTTTTTTTGTGACACACTGTATTTTCATTCTCAAAACTGAAACAGAGTAGTTTGTGGACACATTTTTAGCACTTTTCAGATTGGAACCTTACCTGTACGACAAATAGTTGATCAGATGAAGGGTGAATTAATAGAGACCACCCTATATAGTAAATTCATGGTCTATCTAAAAAATTTAAAAAAAGTTCGAAAACTTGCATTTCGGCAATTAAAAAAAGGGTAAAATTGGCATGCATGCTTGCATAATTTCAAAAATTAATCTTTTAAAAAAAATTTCATAAGGATTTTTAGTCAAGAAATGTATAGAGATCAACTGAACTTGGGGATGGAAAAACAAATAAAAGTAAATTGCAATATAGCGATATATTCAGAGTTGATGTTTGGTGAAGTAGTCGGATGCAGAAGGATAGGACCTGGAACTTACACAGAGCCACTAATGATATGAGTTAGGTCCCACGATAGGGCACCCGATTTTTCTTTCTGTAATTTTGCATTCACACAATGTGAATAATATTTTTGAATCTTGAATGAATGTATATTGTGACAACGATCATATTTGTATATCAAATTATACAATGTATAAAGATTAACGAATGTTATAGTCCTACGAATGGGACCCAATCTCCCTCCTTGTCTCTCAGAAATTTCTTCGGCACGGCCGCATCCTACGGGGCATTTAGCTAAAATCTCGTAAGCGACAGAGATTGGTCATTCTCGGTCTGCTCTGTTCTGCATCGGTATTCGAATTATCTATACGTTCGAAATCAACGGACAAAAAGAAAAATAAATAGATAAATTGTCAAATTAACTCAAAAATTTATTGATCTTCCTGACTTATTAGTTAATTCTTTTGTCAGACCAGCTTTTGTTGGACATCTAGAATTTTCCCTTCGCATCTTCGTACCGCTCGACGTTCATGATGTTGACAGCCTTTAGATCGACGTTAGAGTCATTTCCTTGTTGATCTCTCTTTCGGTCCTTGTAGTACTTGCACATTGCCCGGAGAATGACATGCGCCAGCAGTAACAGGGCGAACGAATTGATGCAGATCAATATGACTGCGAAGTGTGAAAAAAAAAATGAAATTAAAATTTGAATTTTTTGAAAAGGAAATGAATGATAAAAACGCCCGCATAAGCCACTTCTAGAAGTATTAACTTATGGTCAAAAAAATTAAGGATAGTACAGTGGAACTTCGGTTAACGAGCGATTCGCATAACAAGCAAAGATTTTGAACAAATTTTGACTCTGTTTACGAGTGATGATTCGCATTACGAGCAAAAATTTCGCTCTTTATTTATTTTCACGTCATCGGAACTGAGATGACGGTTTTTTGCTCTCGACCACACACGTGTCAATGAATTATGGGTAATATTCTCCCCCAAAGTCTCCGGTAAGCGTTCCTCACTCCAAAAATTAACACACGCGCGAGTGTGAATACTTTTACGATACAAAACTAGATGTAGCATTGCAGACATGCGTATATACGCTTGAAGTAATTTTTAAATTTTGCTTGGAGAAAACTTTTTTTTTTTTTCAAACCGAGCACAACTCAGGTCTATCGCCATAGGCAATTTTCTACCTAGTGAGTTGTGCCGGAAGTGTAATTGTGTGTACTTAACAGTCTGAATGCGTATCTAGTGTTGTGTAGTATTTTTCAGTGCTGCCATCTATATCTCAGAAGTGAAGTGAGTGATGTGTCGTGACTGAATATTTGTACTGTTTGTAGGTCTGTTACTCTCTGTGGCAAGACATTTTAACTGGGAGATCGGCTCGCATTTGCACCTCGAAGTTGGGAACCACAGAAAACCAACTTCAGCCGACCACCACTGTGGCGCTTGGAGAAAACTGTGGACTGTTAGCATTATTGAACGTGGACATCTTCATGGGCATCTTTTTCCTCACCCACCTCGTAGGACATTTTGCCTTTTGTGGCCTTGTATTTGTGGCTTTGAGGGTCTACCTCATGAAAAGGAGCCACTACTTGTCGAGGAGATTGTGTGCTTGTGGGAAGACCATGGACTGGAGGTACATGAGGATGACATTCAGGAACTAATAGTGAAAAATGTCTTAGGGTTGACAGTAGATGAAGTAATGGATCTTTTTTGCATCATGAGTTTATGGGCAGTATCTCATGTGAGGAAGAGAGAATTCTCTCACATAAATTGAGATTAGAAAGATGTGTAGAATGTGGAAATCTCTGTGCAAAACTCTGTAGGAAACAACCAACCCAAATAAAACTGTAGCAGTGTGCGAGCAATGAATCTGTCCAACGAACACTGAAATTTTCCATTTCCCAGAAATACAAAAAAAAAAAAATTGGGCAAAAGCAAGGGTGATTTGATAAGGTTCTTTCTGAAAGTCACGCAAAAACAGATTAAGTTTGCAAACAACAGTGAGTCTTAAATCGTCCTAAACAAGTCCTCCTCACTCTCGTCGTTTAGAATAAGTTAATTTGTAAACATTAGCGTATTGATGTTTATTTATATTATGTGTATTTTATTGTATTATATATATCATTGTGTTTAATTATTGATTGAACGCCGTTTTTTTATCAGTAATTTTTTTGAATGAATAATTGTGGAACGAATTATCCGAGTTTCCATTATTTCCTATGGGGAAGTTTGATTCGAATAACAAGCTATTCGGAAAACGAACACGTTTGTGGAACGAATTAAGCTCGTTAACCGAAGTTCCACTGTATACGTCATATTACAATAACCGCGATAATTTATCGTGTGGAAAGAAATAATTAGGTTTTGGATATGTAAATCAGTTCGATTTATAAAAACCTGTGGAATTTTAAAGTGTTTTTGTTTTTTTCCTTTTAACAAGACACACAAACACGGACATAAACTTCCTTTCAACAATGAATAATGGGTAAATTGAATGATCTATCGATTGGCCTCGGGTCACCTAAATAATGTGTCATAGTGCCGCAGGTCACGTAAGTGCTCTGTAAATGTGCTATGTGTCATTTACGTGAGCTATAAATGTAAATGTGCCGGTTGGTTTATTTTTACAAAATTAAGTTTGAGGTCGAAGGGCACATCAGATGATTGCAAGCGCCACATTTGGCCCGTGTGCCATTTTTGTTACGCATATAAACGGTATAGACACTTACGATAATTTTTATCTTACTAGCTTCGTATTGCCAAATATTATAAGCGATGCGGAGCTTGTACCATTTTAATACACCGTACTAACTATTTACAAAATATTTATAAAATTTATAAAATATCCGTCAGTTCCGGGACAAACACACAAGTTTACCACACATATATTATATTATTCCTATAGGATATCCCTGAGGTGATGTCCCGAACGTTAAGTGGCTCTGGCTCCAGAAGCGTACGCAAGAGATGTGACTAGACCCTCCCAAAGAGAATTTAAAATTTAAAATATTTTAAAATTAAAAAAAAAATTAGTATTTTGAATTAAAATATCTTTATTCAATGTTTTCAATCAATTCATGTTAATTTAAAGTTCTTTTTCAGGGTTAGTCCCTCAAAAATGATGTAGAAGAAATTCCTTGTGTCTCCAGAATTCTTCCGCGGAACAGCCTTATAACTACCAGGGGTTCCGCGGGAAGTTGGAAACCCCTCGCTAGAGAAATAAAACCTACCGAGAGAAGGGCCAAATTCCTCCATAAATAAATCTGTCGAAAGGAATATTGGGATACGAACACGTGGTATCTCGCCCAATCTTGGTTTTAAAAAAATAATAAGTATAAAAGCATACCGTTTTGATGTTCAACGAAGTTCTTTTGGAACGCCTCGATCCACTCGGTAGCGTTTTCTGCCCCATTTTCGTCATACTCCTTGGGGTTCTGAATGTTAGCACCAGATGGATTAATGAAACCTGAAAGAAAGATGGTTTTTTACGATTAATATTGTAGCCATCATACAATTAAAAAAAAAGAAAATATACGTGAAAAACAACTTATATTAGATAAAGGCTGGATAGGGGGTCATTCAAGTATTAAGTCAGCATCGAGGGGGGGGTTCGGATTTGCTGACTTTTGATGACGGGGGGAGGGGGGGTTTGAAGGTTGCTTACGTCATCAACCAGCCCTTTCTGAAGATATGAAACATTCTAAGCTTCTGACGAAATTGTGCTGACTGGGCGGGGGGGGGGGGGTGAATAATAGCTGAAAATCTGCTTACGTAATACTTGAATGGCCCCTAGAGGAAATCATATTGTTGGAAATCATAGACGCAAAGTTGGACAACACACACTTTATATTGTGTTAATTTACACTCACGAAATTCAGTAGATCAGGAGTTAACACCCCAAAGTTAAAAAATTGACGAGAAACTCCCACAGTAGTCTCCGTGCCACAATTAAAAATAGAAAACTGAGTCATACCTTGTCCTATTTCCGTGTCCGAAAGGTCCTTCGAATGAGGAGAATCTGAAAATACCTCGGGTTGTTTCATTTCGGCACCAGCCATTCCTTTCTTTGGATCCTCTTCATTTAAGCAGGTCTTCTCTTCAAATGTGAAACCTGTGTGAAAAAAAAAAATTAGCGGTAGAAAAGAAAAACAGCTAAAAAATTTTCAGTATCACAAGCACATACCAATTAATCTCTTCCCGTTTAAGGGCGAGATATCTCAGCCTACAGTGGATGGAAGAAAAAACATTAGAGCTCTCTCTTCCTTCTTACTCCAGGTGCTTTATAGATATTTCTCGAATTTCGATTGTAGAATTGATTCCCCCCCCCCCTTTTTACCTGAACATATTTTTCTTCCTCCCTCGCTACTGTTTCACAAGTGAAAAATAAAGACAATACAGTATTTTATATGCAGGGAAATTCTCTTTGAGAGAGGAAGGAAGGATAAACCTTCTGCATTTTTCAATCTAGTTTTAATATTAACTCTAAAAGATATCAGTTTCTAAGATATATTTCTGGTACTTTAACAATACATCATCCAAATTTGTTGCCAAAAGGGTGTACTTGAAGGTATTAATAAGGAAGAAACAAATAAGAAGTACTAGCCACCTGAAAATTCAGAATGTAAATTGAGGTGTTAAGTTCGATGTGTTTCACGTAGCCATCTCACAAAACTCGCGTTTCGTTTTGAATGGTTGTACTTGTACAACTACTTGGTTGTGCACGAGTGACCAGCTGGTATCAGGTGTGAGAACTCGGGATATCAGTCATATCATTTCAATTCTAAATATACCTTCAGGCGAAAACTAAAGCAGAAATCGGGTTTATTTCGATTGTTTTTTGCATCATAAGACATTTCCAGATTTATCCTCTACAGTCTACACCAGTGAATCCCAACGTGGGCGTTCACGCCCCCTGGGGGGCGGTGGAATGACTCTGGGGGAGCGATAAAAGCTACGGGTATAACATAGGATCCTATGTTACACCCGTACCTTCTACCGGTGCCCTGGAACATTCCATCGCCCCAAGGGGCCTTTAACGCCCACGTTGGGAATCACTGCTCCAAACTCTAAAATTCAACGCCATCAGGAGTTTCGTTCGACTGATAATCACTCTCAGGCTTTCCATCCTTTTTCATCCACTCAGTTCCAGAAGGAGAGGGGAGGGGGCAACTACCCGGTTGGAAATATTTAGGAGCTGTAACAACTCCTAAATATTTCCAGAATATTTGATAAATATTTCCATAATATTTAGGAGTTTTTGAACAAAAACACCGTTGTATAATCATGGATCCCCGTGAATAACGTATGATCTGCGATCCTAGCATTCTAGCTGAGAGAAGGACCGGTCAAGCGCTCAACAACTAGATTCTAATAGTAGATGGACGATTGTTGCAAATTATCAAAAATGCAAATTAATTATTTAATCTGGTGATTATGCTGAGATCCTGTATCGTCCATATGGATTCGAGACTTTAATTTCACAAAAATTAACTTATTTTTATTGTGCTCTGTTATTGAACACATCTTGAGAATCCAGATGGACGATTGCATATTTTTCTTTTATGGTGATTATTGTAATTTCATCTCTCTGTTGCCATGCTGCTTTTGTTATTTAATAACGTTCCCGGATACACCCATCCTACGGGAACGCTTTGAAATTTCTCTCTGAGATGTGAAATGGGGTGTTTCGGGTCCTTCAATGTTCAATTTATTATCATCGAATCATCGTGGTTGATGCAGCAAAATCATGTTCGTACGCCCTAAAACAAATCTTAGTTACGGCCCTGCATCCACTTTATAATCTAAAGTTGGATCCGTACGACTTTTTCCTCAGCTCTACGGCTGTTGTTGCACATTATGAATGGAATTTATTTCCATACAACCCTTTCATGTGCATCCCATCATGTTTAATCCCAGTTTGCTTAAATTATGTCAACATCATCCGGATTGATACCCAGTCTGTTCTGCTCATTGTGAATTCCCTATGCTGAGCAGAAAAATATGCTAATTGATATCGAAGCTTGGAATTGGTGTCTCAAATGGTAAACATACGAATTTGCCAAACCAATGTTTTCGAATAAGGTGGAACAATTGGGATCTTTGGTTGCAGCAGATTGCATCCTTAAACCAGAAAGTTTGGACAAACTCGCTCAAGAAGTACGTGATGTTTGGAATGCATTTGAAAAAAACTATGGCAAATCGGCAATATTTTCTGAAAATCAATCAGTAGCTAAGAACTGATCGGGTATAATAGAATGTGCAGTATGCAAATTGACTTATAAATTGTCAAGTTATATTATGGTGACTGGCCGTACGGAAACTTCATCAGGGTGGAGCGAAAAAGTTTTCTTTAAATTCGTATTGCCTGAATCACATTATGCAGTTTCAAACTGGTTAGAACTAATTGTCACCAAACTTCAACACAAGAGATTGCTATCTTGAGGTTCCACAACTCCTATCAAGGGGTCTCCTGCCCTTTAACATGGTAAAAAATTATGCTGAAGTGGAAATATCATTGTAAATATAATTTAACGATTGGTTTGTTTAAAATTGGTACGCTTGTTTTAGATTGTATATGCCAAGCTATTTCAGTACAAAGTTTTATACATCTCTAACACTTAATTTTTCGCACATTTAAGAAAAAAATGTGCATTAAACACCTTCCGTGCATGATAAAATACCATAACATCAATATAACTGAATTTAAATTGATTCAAAGTAAAGAAAACTTCTTTTTTTCATAAAATGATGCAGAAGAACGTGTTTTTTCTTTATTTTGGATAAATTTCCATTCAATTGCTTTTTTTAATAAAGTAGGCTTTCTTCCATTTCTCAGGAAACTTTTAAAACTTTGCAACTGAAAAGTTGCAAAGCACGTGGTTTAAGGAAAAGTGTTCCATTCAGAAATGGACTTTACAAAATACCTGGTCTCGCCATTGCTAAAATAAAAAGCTTTAGATATGACGAGATATCTCGTCAATGCCTGAGACAGGGTTAAAAAATTTTCATTATTTTTTTTCAACTTCTGTTTACCTACCACACACACAAAAGAAAAGTAATAATCCGTTTGTTTAATTACGAACCTCAACAACACGTAATGTTTTTTAGAACCAAAAAATGTACCTGTGTACTTCATGCTGGAAAACTGCTTGAAATAATTTTGATAAGAATACTCTCTTTTAAGCATTTCATACAGTGAGTCTCTTATATAAAGATACTCAAGGAACCGAAGAAAAGTAAAGACTTTATCGATCGGAGATTACTGTCATTGTATAGGTGGTTACCGTCATAAAGTTTTTGAAATTCAAAAATTTCGGTAAGTTTTTGTTTGCTAATCCCCAACAATTAATTCCTTTCCAAACTGTTTCAGACTGAATATTCAATAAATGAGTCACAAATGTAAAATACGGGAAAATTTTTCTCGCCACGGCTTTCACAAAATATATCACACTGCAGTCATTCAGGCTATCGAAATTGGCCAATCAGTGTCAAATCTGAACTGCACAAAAAGAGTAACTATACATGAAATACACTGCTGGCCACCGTAAATGCAACACCCTGAAGGAAGCATGCAAATAATATGAAATTTACAACATGCATTAGCGGAGGTGAGATATGCAAATCATTAGAATTTCAGCGCAGACGCACATCACGCGCGCCTGTGGCGCCACTTCAAAGCGCTATTTAAGGCTTGGAGATTTCGACGATTTGAAGTACGGCAATTGGGTTTTTCTTGTGGTTTTTTCAAAAAAACGATCAATTATGCCTCGTAGAAAACAGCGATCATCTTTTGATCAAGTATCCGAGTTCGACAGAGGAAGGATAGTGGCCTACCGAGATTGTGGATTATCTTTCAGGGAAATCGGTAGTCGTGTGGGACGAAACCAAACAACTGTAATGCGGATATGTGATCGTTGGATGCAGGAGGGTACGACGGACTGACGTGTTCGATCGCATCCACCTCAGTGCACCACTTCACGTGATGACAGGCGTATTGTGCGTATGACAGTGATGGATCGCCCAGCCACATCACGAACCATAGCACAGCACATTCAGTCTGTACCGCATCATCCAGTGTCTGCGCGTACCATTCGACGCCGTTTACAGCAGAGTGGTCTGTCCGCAAGACGTCCATTGCTTCGTCTACCCTTGACGCAGAACCACAGACGTCTCCGCCGCCAATGGTGCGATGAAAGAAGGATGTGGACGGCACAATGGAATGAAATTGTCTTTACTGACGAGTCACGCTTCTGTCTGCAACACCACGATGGTCGGATTCGAGTCTGGAGACACCGTGGAGAGAGGATGCTGAACAGCTGCGTTATGCACCGCCACACTGGTCCTGCACCGGGTATTATGGTATGGGGCGGTATTGGATATCACTCTCGCACTCCTCTAGTACGCATTGCCGGTACTTTAAAAAGCCAGCGCTACATCTCCGAGGTGTTGGAGCCAGTTGTCCTTCCTTACCTTCAGGGCTTGCCCACAGCCATATTTCAACAGGATAATGCGCGACCACACGTGGCACGCATTGTCCAAAGGTTCTTCGTCATTCGCCAGATTGAATTGCTTCCCTGGCCAGCTCGCTCTCCGGATCTTTCGCCGATAGGAAACATGTGGTGCATGGTTGCTCAACGATTGACCCAGATTACATCCCCAGCTGCCACACCAGATCAACTTTGGCAACGCGTGGAAGCTGCTTGGTCTGCTGTACCCCAAGAACACATCCAAAGTCTCTTTGAATCAATGCCGAGGCGTGTGGCAGCGGTGATCTCCAACAATGGCGGCTACTCTGGCTACTGATTTTGGCAGGAACCACACTTCACAGAAGTCTATAAATTTAATCATTTGATGCTTGGTCAATGTCATGCCTAGGGGTCTTACAGGAAAGAACTGATCGAGAAAAAAGAGACTGCGGGGGAGTGAATTCTTGTTGGGGGGCCCGGAGGAAGAGAAAAAGAAGAAGAGACGTAGGGGGAGTGCATCTCTGGTGACGAAGGCCGGAGGGTTTTTCTTTTATATAATATGATGTGTGTGTGCTCGAGAGAGAGAGAATGTGGTTTTCTTGTTCTCACCGTTAGTAATTAAAGATATTGTTTGTTTTCACAAATATGAGTGGAGTTACTTTTGTTCGAGGAGATGTTGGTAGTTGATGGAGAAGGGGGTTCTCATAGTGTCGCAGTTGCAATGGATTCGAACCAATTTAGAATAAACTTTCCGTGAGAACGCTGTATATTCGTAGTGAATTTCCGGTGTCATGGCTTCCATTTCCAGGGAGGAAGACGCGCTAGGCTTGATGGTTGTTTGATGCGCGACGAGTGCGGTTTCGTCAACGGGATGGTCAGCGATCGTCTGTGGTGATGGCATCAGTGATTCAACATCGGGAAATAACTATGGATAGTCAGCGATTGTTGATGGTGATATCCGACCAGTGTGCTTGTATTAACGGGATGGTGAAGGATCAGGAATCGTCGGTGATGTGATTGGTGAGGAAACGTCCGTCAACGAGGCAATATAACTCTCTACGTCGAATCTCGAGGAAAAGAACAAGGTCTTGTGATCAATATCTAGCGAAGGTCATTCATACACAGGGTGAGTGAATCCCTATACTTGTGTTCTCTGAGCCATTTGTAGTGTATTCAGGAGTAATAGCAGTTTTACGTATGCGTATATATTATATATAGGTAATTTTTTTTTGTATGAATTATGTATGCATAGTTATTATTATTGCATAATTATAAGAAGGTAAAAAGAAAAAATAAATAAATCATGGCGTGTTTCGGTAAGGCAAGGAAGGAAGATTTACTTGTTTTGGCGGAAGAGATAGGAGTGGAGGTACCACCAAATACAAAGGTGTATGATATTAAAGAAATGATATTGAGGTCTGACAAATTTGACGAAGAGGCGGTGAGAGAGTTAGCGAAGGCGATAGTCGATGAAAGGCTAGGAAAGGAAAAACGGGAGTATGAGTTGCAAAAGCAGGAAAGTGAGGAAAAATCGAAAAGGGAAGAACGGGAGTTTGAGTTGAAAAGGCAAGAAAATGAGATGAGATTAAGACAACTGGAAAATCAGAATGGTGCTCAAAGGGGAGAAGAAAATTTGGTTTCAGCGTCTGGTAACGGTGTGAATAGGGCTGGCAATAACTTTATGGATTTGTTTAAGGTTATCAAGGGAGTCCTACCGGAGCCACCAGAGCGGTCTGAGGAATGGCCATTTTTCTTTCACCAGGTAGAGACCATGTTCAAATTGTATGAAGTCCCGGAATCTTATCAGGGTAAGATTATGTTGTACACTCTAAAGGGAAGGATAAAGGGATTGAGCACTATGTTGACTGGTGATGAGTTGGATAACTATACTAAAATTAAAGACTGCGTGCTTAAGGAACACCAAATCACCTCCCTACAACATAAACAGAACCTGGAAAAATGTGAAAAAAGGATTAATGAGTCGTATACCCAGTATGTGAATAGGTTGGGACGTGCGTGGGAACTGTATTTGGAATCTAGACAAGTGGATACTTTAGAAATGTTGAGGGACCTGTTGGTTGTAGATAGAGTTAAGGATAATCTGCCAAGGGATGTCAAGTCTCATATCTATTTGAAAGAAACCGAAACTTGGTTGTCGAGCGATGAGTTAGCTAAAGAACTGGACAATTTTGTATTAGCAGGCAAAACCTCATATTCGAATTATATAAGAGGTAGACTAGGAAGTTCTGATGCTAGGTCTGGGAAGATTGGTGATTTTCATGATTCATCCATTAAAACGGTACAGGGTAGGGTTGTTAAATGTTTCAAATGCAATCAAGAAGGTCATATTCGAAAGTTTTGCCCAAGAATAAACACAATCGCAAAATCTGTAGTCAAGAGCAATGAAGAGAGGAACAAAGCATGCGCTCTAGTGAAAAGTACCATGGAAATGATGGACGAGATAGTAGACAGAGGAACGGATGAGGGTTTACCAAAGATTGAGTTGGCAATCGGTCCGGTAAAGTTTCAGGGCATTGTGGATAGTGGTGCCGAAATCTCAGTGTTACGACAATGCTTGGTTCCCAAGGAGTATCTCGAATCAGCTGGTAAGGTTATGTTGAGACCTGCTTTTGGACCACAAGTGGAATCTAAATTAGTAACATTGCCCTTAAGTTTGTGGACGGAGGAGGGGGAAATAAGACCCTTTGTGAACGTTCACGTAGCAGTGGCTGAAAATCTGAACGAAATGGCATTGATAACACCAGAAGTGTATAGATTGTTAAAGGATCAAAAAATAAAGTACCTTGGAGAAGAGACTGATTTCTTCAGACCATGTAGTGGTCATGGGGTAATTGAAGAAATTAGAGAACTGGAGGAGCGGGAAGGGGGTGAGGTCACGGCGGAATCAGCGGAGGTTACGAGGGAAGGTGCTGATGCCAGGCTGGTAGTTCCTGTGTGTCCAGTGGCAAGCGAAAGTGTTGAGGTACACCGGGAGAGAGGAGGTAATAATAACCCATTATCTCAGACTCAGAAATTTAGGCAAGAACAAGCAGAATGCGAATCCTTGAAGAGAGCGTTTGAGGAAGCCCGGCGGGGGAAAAACGGATATTATTTGCAGACTGATATATTGTATCATACAGGGTCCGTAGCTGGCCAGAAATATAGTCAGTTGGTGATTCCGAAATCCCGGAGAAAGGAAATTCTCAAATTGGCTCACGAAACTTCGGGGGGTCATCTGGGTTATAGGAAGACCAGAGACCGGATTGCCTTGTCGTTTTGGTGGGATGGCTTGTTAGCTGATGTTAAAAAATTGTGTGAGTCATGTCATGATTGTCAGATGCGTCGGAGAGTGAAGATTAAAGATAGAGCACCCATCGAAGCTGTAGGAAGGCCAGAGTTACCATTTCAGGTAGTCAACGCGGATGTGTTAGGGCCCATCGAGCCGAAGTCATCAAGAGGGCATAGTTATGTGTTGTGCATAATGGACCAACACAGTAGGTGGCCGGAAGCTATACCACTGAAATCTTTAACTGCTAAGGCTACTTGCGACGCATTTATCCAAGTTTTCATGCGGACGGGAATACCGAGAATTATAGCGATGGATAATGCTACAAATTTTTCGGCGAGTCTCACACAGGAATTTTTGAGTAGACTGGGGTGCTGCCCTAAGTTTTCTACGCCGGGTTATCCACAGTCGAATGGGCTGGTTGAGCGTTTCGTGGGAACGATGAAAAACATGCTGCATCACGCAATTCATAGTCATGGTAGAGCATGGGATAAACAATTACCGTTTTTACTGTGGGCTTACCGAGAGGTTCCCAATTCAACGACCGGAGTACCTCCATTTCTGCTTGTGCATGGTCATATGCCAGTGGGTCCTTTGGCCATACTAAGGTCTAGTTGGGAGGATGATGAGGTTTTACCACAGGGTATTGGAGGTTCAGTGTCACAGTATTTGCGATCCCTTCGAGAAAATATAGCGGAAGCAGAACAATTTGTGTCTACAACTGTTAATAAACAACAAGAAAAGTATGTACATCATTATAATTTGCGATCTAAGGATGAAAAATTCGAAGTGGGTGATGAGGTGGTAGTCCTTATCCCAGATTCAACAAACAAGCTTTGTTCGAAATGGAGTGGTCCAGGAGAGATCGTAGACATCAGGGGTCCCCATTCATATTTTGTTAGGTTACCCGACGGAAGCGTAAGGAATTTACACCAAAACAAATTACGCAAATACATACAGCCGATACGGGCGGTGGGTTTAATCTATGAGGAAGACGATGACTTTGGCGAAATTCGGCATGTCCCCGTGGAGCATCGGAAAGTAGACGGTTTGTTAGAAAAATCTAACGGAATGGAAAAATTAAGCCATTTGGATGAAAAACAGGTCAGGGATCTGAAACAAATTATCAGGAAGTTTCAAACCTTGTTTGAAGGGGAAATAAAACGTGCCAAAGTAGGGTCTCACTTAATCCAGCTGAAACCGGGAACAACAAGGAAACAGCCCCACATCTACAGAGTTCCAGAAGCACTGAAACCTCAAGTAGAACGCCAGATTGGAGAGTTGTTGGATAGGGGTCTAATTGAACCATCTAGAGCTGAGATCGTGTACCCTATTGTGTGTGTGGCCAAGAAAGATGGTACTGTAAGACTTTGTTGTGACTATCGGGCACTTAACGCAGCTAGTAAGGTGGTCCCATTTCCAATGCAGAGTTCCGACGAATTGAGGTACAAAGCAGGAGCGGCACGTTATTTGACTACACTAGATATTTTAAAAGGATATTGGGAAATTCCTTTGGATAAGGGTTGTAGAGAGTTGACAAGTTTCGTATCACCAAGAGGCCAGTATCAGTGGAAGGTGATGCCATTTGGTTTATCGGGGGCTGCGGCAACGTTCCAAAGGACGATGAACCAGGCTTTGAGAATACATAGTGGGTACGCAGAGAGTTTCATAGATGATATTGTTATTTATTCAGGTAGTTGGG
The DNA here is from genome assembly GCF_987345545.1 of Pholcus phalangioides. NCBI lineage: Eukaryota > Metazoa > Arthropoda > Arachnida > Araneae > Pholcidae > Pholcus > Pholcus phalangioides. The sequence continues at coordinate 3,097,214 of NW_028301611.1, forward strand.
AAGAGCATATGACTCACTTGGAAGCAGTGCTGAGCACATTAAAATCTTTGAACTTCTCGGCCAATCTGGAGAAATGTACATTTGGAAAATCGGAAGTAAAGTACCTGGGACACGTCATTGGTTCAGGGAAACATGGTCCTGATCCGGCGAAGTTGGCAACTATAAAAATGCTGAAGGTTCCCAAGACGAAAAAGATGCTGAGGTCAGTGTTAGGACTGTTTAACTATTACCGGGAATATATGAAAGATTACTCGACCGTGGCTAAACCATTGACCGATCTAACGAAGAAGTCAATACCGAATGATGTTCCGTGGACGGAAGAGGCAGACACCGCTTTTCAGAAACTAAAAGGAGCATTGTGCAGGGTGGTTTCTTTATTCACGCCCGATTTAGAGAAACCATTTGAAATCCATACCGACGCATCAGAAACAGGAGTTGGTGCTTGTTTAGCGCAGCGAGGTGTCGATGGCAAAGTCAGACCGATCACCTTCGTGAGCCAGAAACTGACTCCCACTCAGAGTAAATGGAGTACAATAGAACGAGAGGCTTATGCGGTCGTTTGGGCTTTGGGAAAATTTGAGCACTGGATTTTAGGTAGGATGACCCACCTGTACACGGATCACAATCCGCTCAAATTTCTATGCGAAGGGGTGCCCAGAAATGCAAAGTTGCAGAGATGGGCTCTGGCTCTTTCAAAGTTTCAACTATCTATAAGTCACAAAGCCGGAAGCCAAAATACAGATGCGGATGCTCTATCCAGGCTCTACTAATGATGTTGCACGAAAAGGGGAAAAAATGTCATAGCAAATTATATTTACCAGTATGATCCACCTCATATGTGATTTAATAAGTGTGGATGTGGGAAAAAAAAAAAAAAAAAATTTACGTTGTGCTGTGTGTTATTTGCATTTCATGTACTCGTATGTTATTTGCATTTCATGTATTTGTATGTTATTTGCATTTCATGTATTTGTATGTTGGCATTTCATGTATTTATGTTGGCATTTCATGTATTTATGTTGGCATTTCATGTATTTATGTTGGCATTTCATGTATTTATGTTGGCATTTCATGTATTTATGTTGGCATTTCATGTATTTATGTTGGCATTTCATGTATTTATGTTGGCATTTGAAGTATTTATATGTTATCTTCGTATTATGTATTATCTGCATATAGTGTATTTTTGTTTTTTTTTTAAATTCCGATCATGGCTCAGAGTGACATAATGAATGCACCTTGATTATTTTGGTGAATGAGTTTACGAATTATGGACAATTGTCCAGTAATTGTAAACTGGAGGGGAGGTGTCATGCCTAGGGGTCTTACAGGAAAGAACTGATCGAGAAAAAAGAGACTGCGGGGGAGTGAATTCTTGTTGGGGGGCCCGGAGGAAGAGAAAAAGAAGAAGAGACGTAGGGGGAGTGCATCTCTGGTGACGAAGGCCGGAGGGTTTTTCTTTTATATAATATGATGTGTGTGTGCTTGAGAGAGAGAGAATGTGGTTTTCTTGTTCTCACCGTTAGTAATTAAAGATATTGTTTGTTTTCACAAATATGAGTGGAGTTACTTTTGTTCGAGGAGATGTTGGTAGTTGATGGAGAAGGGGGTTCTCATAGTCAACATGTTATCTACAAAATAAATATTGTTGCGATATCTCTTGTCTTTCTAGGTGTTGCAATTTGGGTGGCCAGCAGTGTAGAATTCCGACATTAAAAGAATTGAATGTTAATTTAATTTGGCGTTAGTTAACCATGTTTCAGTTGCGAAGAGAATACAAATAACAGATCAAAACGGGACATCGTTAAGAATCGTAATCATTGCAAAATACAAATTTGAAGTTAGAAAACCGCAACACTTACACGACAACCATATTATCACGAAAGTCACAGCCAAAAGGGCGATGAAACACATCGAAAACTTTAGTTTCACCTGTAACAAATGATAAAAACTGACATTATAAACTTCACGCAAGCATAAAGAAACACCAAATTCTGATTAACAACTTGTAGCTGTTGTTTTACCCGAGATAATTACAATGACCGAAACAAAACTTTTCTCTGGATCATAGCGGAAGATACTTATCAAATGCCAAATATCACGTTGTTATAAATAATTCAATAAGAATTGAAATAAAACCAGCAATGAACATATCGAAACATAACTCAAAAACAAGTATATTAAGTAATTTCATGCTTACTCCCATTTTCGTTTCGGAAAAATCGAACGCACTCCTTGCAGCTTGTGTGATCCGTCAACTATGGCGTACTCAGCTTAGGTACGCTCCTTTTGTATCAGTCAATAATACAACATGAGAGAAGTCTAGACAGAATGTCTACGCCGGACGCGTTAGTAGATGATTGGTTGAATTCCGTAGTCCATGTCCCGGACGAAAACTCTATAACTAGTAGGCCTACATGTCTGCGTGGACAAGTAATATGAGAATATTTTTTGTCATTTTTGATGCATTTCGATGTTTTACATAAAATATATTAATTTCGTGATAATGCGTGCATTGATGGTGACAATTTCTGTTTTAATACATTATTAATAGATTTTCACATAATTCACGTATTATTAATAGATTATTCATGGAAAAATGGTGAACCGAGTTTAAAATGTTCAAAAACAAAACACTAAAAAAATTACTTCTCTACCTATGCTGGCACCCACTGATGCGATGGCGATTTCTAATTTATCCAAGGATGATGTCACCAGGCGCTCACCAGTAAACTGAGAGGACGTGGGATCGATTCCCCGCAAAGCCAGATGAAGTATCTTTCTTTCTCTAAAAATAGCTTCGCATCAGCCAGCTGTTAAAAACCTTCGTATTTCTAATTTAGTAAAAATGTTCCGAATCCTGTTTCTTGCTCTGGTATAATTAACAAAAAAACATTAAAAAGCTTTCAACTTATCAACTTATACCAGTACTTATTAATTTAACTGCATTGAAAAAGTTGAATTCTCAGACTCCAGCAACAGTTATCCCTAATTTCAAAAATGGAAATCCAAACAACTTGGAATTGTCCAAGTCCTTCTACTTCTGAAATTTTCGAAGCAATCATATTAAAAATGGGATTCATTCTTTCTTATCCGAAAATAGGTTCGATTCTGACAATCAATATGATTTTCTTCTTGACATAATTAAGCAAAAGCAAAAAATATTCAAATCACAGGGTATAAAGATTTCTAGGAAGGAATATTATGTTCTTTTTAGCGTTTTAAGAATAGAGCCAAAACCTATATTTTACATTGGCACTTGCACATATCAATTTTCATATTATACATTTTACAAAAATATAAATCTTACAATGCGCAATTTTAAGAAGCCTTGTTTTCACTTATACGTCCATCTCACGTATACGTCTTTTTTATTGTTCTCTTGCACCGATGCATACGTGAGAGATCACTGTATTGCTTCCATCTTAACAAGTAGAAACGAAGACAAAAGTAATAAAGGATGCATTTAAATTTATTTTTCAACAGTTTTTATTGTTTTTTTTTACACATGGATCAGACGGAGGTCTTCTTTTGACTTATTCCCTTGGTACATAGCCTTGCTATTGATCCTGTAGAACTTCAGTTTCTCATCTTTCGGTTTGTAATAGAGACGGCTTCGTATGTTACAGTTGTAGAATGTCAAGAAGAATGCTATGTTCATCACCGAAATCAGAGAAACCAACACAAAACATGCTGAAATTTAAAAAAAATACACGTGCACATGTAATTTGGCAAAAGAAATGAATACTTAAAACAATATTACAGTATGCTCGTAATATACCTGGATATATCTGTCACGCCTTAAAGGTACGAACATATGGCCGAGAAAGTATAGTTTAATTAAATAATGGATTAAATTACACTAAAAGCAATAAATGTGTTAAGAAACTAATCAACTTTTACTATCAAACTTCTAATAAATCTGAACAATGAAATCTACACCTTAATAACTAACACTCACAACAACCCGTCAAATAAATAAACTGCAGTAACATTTGACGAATAAACATTTTCGTTCACTCACCACCTTTTCCTTGTCATTTAAACCAAATGGTTCATTTCGTCACATAATGATTAGGGGACTTGCTCACTCAACTCTAATCATCACAACACTAAGCACCTTTAGCACACAAATTATACGTTCACAATTGTCACTTAAAGACTAATCACCTCTAAGTGCCTTAGCACTAATAACTTCAACCTCATCTGATCTTTTGTTCCCGGAGGCGTAATTACAATCCCTACATTCTTAGCATCACAAAAGGCATTAGCAAAATTTTATCCCTCTCTTCTACGATCTCCATTCATAAGAGATGATGGCAACTCCAATGAAAACAATTAATCTGCCTCTTTTTGAAATTAATAAAATGAAATAATGAAATTTAAATCAAGAAGTGAAAAAACCACCTGCAACCACGTGAGAAAATAGAACGATATACAAGAAAGAAACCACTCAACTTCCCCAAAGTAAATTTCGCTACTATGAATTATATATACTCATTGCAACCAATCGCGATGCGCTAAATTCGTTATAATATCCCGCATCGTGTGAATAGCTCCGAATAACCTTATTGTCAAAACTTGTATGTGCGAATGCGGAGCCCGCACTTAGGTTTTGACACATGCGGACGACGTCCGGACCCGCATGAACATTTCCTAGGTGCGGAGATTTTTCGGCTCGTCTGAAAGGCGCAGTATATTCCAATTGTTAAAACTTCTTCCGGACCCGCGTCCGCTCCGTGTGAAAGGGACCTTTAGTCGTAGTAACGGGAAGTTCTGATTAGGCTTAAGCTGGGTTTTCCTGTGAGCAGGTTTCCTGTGCCGCGCGCAACGTGATTCACCAAGCGCGACACGCTGTCCACTCACCAGTAAGAAAAGCAGTATGACTGTTTTCCTACAGTACGGCTCACGACAGCGCTTTACGTCGGGCGTGATTGGCCGACTGCTTCTGGAGGAGTCAAATGCGTCATGCGCCGCGGTTTTGCCGATGTTCTCTTCACTCTTGTGTGATTCGCTGCTAAACCCGGCTTTAGCAGCGAATCGGGTGGTCATCTTTGCTGATATCTGGAAGCATGGGCGGCATTGACAGACAAAAACTTTTATAGCATGAGGTAAAGCATTATATTAATTTATTTACTCCGAGCATTAAGAGCCCCCTTCTTAATGAATCAATTTACCATCATTAGTTCTTAACGATTACTAATTAATAATCATAGTTCATTAATAACTGACTGATCGTATATTATCAGGTTCTAATATAAATACTTTTATGTTGTTCTTTAAAATGTGTATGTACTATTGGGCTGCTGATTGGAGGGGTTCAGGGGTCATCCCCTGAAAATGTCTGCCCCTGAGAAATGTCGTTAATTTTGGTGGTCACTGCCGTCCATATCTAAATCGATTATGTATTGGGTTGGAGCGTTGCAATCACTATTTCTGCCGTTTTTTGCGCCAACAAAGAATTATCACCAAATTCCATATATCGTGCCAAGAAGAGCCGCCTTACCGGAATAGTACCTATAATTATATAAATATATCATCTTCACAATGAGTAATTTAACTATGTACAGTATATTGAAATCCTTAGTGCATGAAACTATATGTATACAATATGACGTGTCTAGTCCCTATACAAGCTTTGCGTGAAACATATTCGAAATTCCAACCCTGTAGATCGGTTGGAAGGTCATTCAAGTCCCCTTAAGGTCACAAATTGTATGTTTTTACGTTTATATATTTGTATCTATGTATATGTGTGTGCCTGTAGTATTTCTAACGAACAATCAAAAGTCGTACCAACCTATAAATGAACCATGGCTGTCTGGAAGGTGGTTCCATCAGTTGCTATGATATATGTTCCTAAAATAAGACAGTTCTCGATACAATAAGTTACATTTGGCTCATTTTACTAACATGTCAAATAAAGCTTCCTAGAAATTTTAGCATTCTTTTGTTGCAGTAGTTTTTGTTTTTTTTTTGTTAAAAACTGACAACGTGCGCGTCACTTTTTTTTTAAAACAGTGATTTTTTTACAAAACAAGTGGGTTTTGAATGAAAATACTGAATGAATAAGGAAATCCAGTGGAATTTCCGAAATATCTGTAAAACTTTTTGAGATACTCTAAATTATGTCCTCAAAATTGGCTCATTTTCTGTACTTACGCCAGACATTGTACACTGAAAACCACACAATTTATTTCAATATTTTCGATACTGTATGTCTCTATGACTTATCTGTGAAGTTTTAAGATACATGAAATATTCTCTGAGATATGGCAGTTTTTTCGTGAAAAAATACGTGAATTTTGACAAAAAAAATTCAAGTTTTTTCATTAAAATTGTTAAAAAATTTTAAATTCTAAACATATATGGCCAAGATCCTAGTTCATTGCACAGCTAACGTTATCTAGAACAATGCTGAATATAATTTCGTGAGAATGTCTTGCACACAGTTTTTGAGAAAAGTGGTTTGGCGTAGAATAGAGCAACGAAAAAAATGAATCCTCAAAAAACGCGTTTGAAAATTGTTTGTTACTTTTGAAACCATTGTTCCAAATAATTTAAATGCCACACGCAGATGAAGGGCTCAACCGAGCTAAATAGCCAAAGACTGCCATAAAGAGAAGAGAGGTGGCCTATCACCAGGGCTGGTCAAATATCCGGAAAGGAAAACACTAATGATTAATGATCATCCTATACAATGCACTGCCCATAAAAAAGATTATTGTTGTGTTATTCTAAGTATGTATAGCTTCTCGATTTATCCCGCTATGTCTATCGCACTTCAATTTGTCAATTGTGTTAGAAGTCTATATTAGAATTCTATCGGAATATCTCGTCGAACTTGATCCACTATATTTCAACCACCCCGAAATAACTCGTCAAGCTTGACCTCCCCCCCATTTCCCCCGGAAGTAAGCTATTGCATTTATTGATAACCTATTAGAGAGGAACTTGCGATACCACAACCTGGACTTGTCCCTTACTAAACGAAACCGGTGTCCCCTTGTCGGAAAAGTTATTGGAGATGTATTAAAATCGCTCGTGGGCCATCCTATTCACCCCGTTGAAATTTTCAAACACTTTGATCATATTCCGCTCCGTACATATGCCTGCTGTGCAATCTAGATGTTACCATGATGCAAACCGCATCCAACTGCGTGAATTTCTTGACTATTTTATCTTTTTCAAAATCCGTCCAATTTATGAAACACCCTGTATACAACTAGTTCCAAAAATTTGCTTATAAAATAAAAGTCAGATACAACGCATCAAGGATTTTCAAGGGGGGGTATGGTATAACTTCAGTGAACTCGACATTGCCAACACGAGATGATTGCAATGCTGCGTACCTGGGGGGAGTATTTTCTTTTTTCTTTTGATACCATAATTATGGGAATCTCCTGTATCAACTGAATAAAATCTGGCATTTGACACATGTCCATTTTACATTTTTTTGACGGGAGTAATAAACAATCACGAATTAACATGCTTGTCAGCTCGAACAGCCTAACAATGACAATTTTTAATCATGCCAACCTTTCATCATTCGTCTCCATAACCAAGGTAAAATTCTAATACTGACATCTATAGCAGTACTATCTCCAGGCGTCTTCACGTGTGGTTTAAACACCATCGAGAAATCTGGCAATATATGAAAGAATTTTATTAGTCCTGATAATGATAAAGTATAGAATGAAAAAAAATTGGTGAGAAAATAGGTACAATTCGATATAAAACTTAATCATACGTCGTTCAATAGTATTAGCCCTTTGAGCGGCAATTCCGAGATATCTCGTCAAAATTTATCTGCTATATTTCAGCCACTCCGAAATATCTAATAAAAACTTGATCTGCTTCATTTCAGCCATCCCGAAATATCGCGTCAAACATGATCTCCCTTAATTCAGCTACCCCGAAATATCTCGTCGAACTTGATCTGCTTTATTTCGGCCACCCCGATATATCTCGTCATACTTGGTATGTTACATTTCAGCCAACCCGAAATACCTCGTCAAACTTGATTATGTTACATTTCAGCCAACCCGAAATATTTCGTCATACTTGATATGTTACATTTCAGCCAACCTGAAATATCTTGTTATAACTTGATCTGGCGAACTATGTTAGCCGGGCCAGGGGTTAGTATCACTTAACTTGATCTGCTTCATTTCAGCCACCCCGAAATATCTCATCAAACCTGATCTGCTTCATTTCAGCCACCCAGTAATATTTGGTCAAACTAGATCTGCTTTATTTCGGCCACTCCAAAATATCTCGTCATACTTGATACGTTACATTTCCGCCACCCCGAAATATCTCGTTATAACTTGATCTGCTTCATTTCAGCCACCCCCGTAATATCTGGTCGAACTACAGTAGATCTGCTTTATTTCAGCCACCCCGAAACACCTGGGCTTCTGAAAACGCGTTGAAGTCTCTTTTACAGGGAAACCCCCTTCCAATCAATTAAGTGCCAGTGGGCGGAGTCAACACTTGTTCAAGTTTAATAAAGAAAAGGCGCGCGAGAAGAATAGACCCACCCGCTCCCCTTTCTTTCTCAGCTCTAAAGAAATAAATTTAAACTTCCATACGCGACCACCCTATTCCCCGGCCAACTTTCCTTCGCGGCCACTTTTTCTAGGAACGAACAATACTCTCCATAGACATAATAAAAAAAATCACACTCATTCGGCAGCCATCTCTGCATGACGTCGGCAGCAACCTGTCCGCGGCCACTCAGCACCTCCTAGAGATAGAAGGCCTCCGCGGTCTGCTTGTGACGACAGTAAGTAGTCCGTTTTCCCTCAGCATATTCGGGGGAAAACTCCCTGCTCGTGCCAGTATCATCGTTGTCTACGTAGACAACAGAGGACTCACCCGAGCCAACCAGCCTAGACAGCAGTGGCCCAGCTCCTGGGCTGGCCACACAGACAACAGAGGTCTCACCCGAGCCACCCAGCCACGACAGCAGTGGCCCAGCACCTGGGCTAGCCACATAGAAATCCGAGGGCTCGCTCACTCGGCCATTACAGCAGTGGTCCAGCACCTGGGCTGGCCACGTAGACAACAGAAGGCTCACCCGTGCCACCCAACCCTGACAGCAGTGGTCCAGCACCTGGGCTGGTCACAAAGACAATTGAGGGCTCACAAGAGCAAACTAGCCGAGTCAGCAGTGGTCCATCACCTGGGCTGACCACACAACAGGTAAAGAACAGCGACTCAATAACAACAACGCACTCGCGGAAAATTTGCTGCGTCCGAAAAGCACGCGCCTGGCGACAGCTCAATATGTGAAAATCGTCCCCACGTAGGGTAACTGTCACGTCACTCGCGGTTTAAAAGCTAACGAAGCTATGCATTGATTTGTAAATTTTGTAAATTCTGTATAAATAGTCGAAATATAATAAAACTCTCCAAACTTCCCGAAGGTTTTTGGGGTCGGGCCTTTGGGTATGTGACCAAGGGTGGCTTTGACTCCTGCGGGGTTTGTGGGATACTCCTGATCTTGCCCCGGGTCGGGGGGGCTGCGTTCTGTGGCTTGCTGTGGACAATGGTGGTAGGGAGACCGGGCCTCACGGCCTGGAGCTCCAATCATAAGGATCGAGGACTGGAGGCACCGGACCGGGGAGTTTGGAACCCAGGCCCTCCGGCCCGGCGCAGCCAGCTCTCTCCAGCGTGGTCCAACCCCTCGGGGTAAAAGGCTTACATCCCACTAGGGACAGAGCCTGGGTTCTCACAGTATCATCCTTGTGAGGAAAAGAAATTATCGGGCTCAGAATTGGCGATTTCTATGTCCCACATCCAATCACTATGCGGTATTTGTGAGCCAATCAGGAAGATTCTACGCCAAAGTAAGAAGAAACGAAATAGGATGCTTTGTTTCAAAATACAAATGTCAACAGTGCAAAGGCCTTCTATCTCTAGGAGGTGTTGTGCTGGGCCACTCTCTTATAGATAAGAGTTGGGGAAAACGTTTTTGTGCGTTTTTCCCCTAAATGCATTATGTTAAGAACTAATAGTTCTCATGAAAAGGTTTTTTACAGCTGGATGATTCGAAGATATAGTCTGGAAAGAGAAAATCCAACTGCCCCAGTGGGGAATCAAACCCACGTCCTCTCACTTTCCAGTTGGACGCACTAGACTACAGAGGAAACGAATATCTCAATCTTTCCTTGGAGCGTGTGTGCACTGAATGGCACCGTACATGGACGGTCGGACCTAACTCAGGTCAAAGCTGACAGTTGCTTTCACTTTACTTTAATACTTCTCTTTGTATAATTTTTGACACGCCAACCCCCCTAAAAGTTTTTTTTCCTGTCGTACAACTTCCATTCAGCGGTCACCTCCGCAAACGACCACATTTGTAGTGCCGGAGGAGTTTCACTGTATACGCTCAGTATATATAAATGATACAAACGCATTTTTTCCGAAAAAAAAGTATTTCTCTTCCTAGAAAGCCACACATGTCATGGCAGGTGTCTTTGCATCATAGTGAGGGAAATAAAAGCGATGGGCGGAGCAAATTCCCCTGTCCGGCACAGTTATCAATTCGGGGTACAAAAGAATACTTCTTTTTTAAAAATAGATGGCAATTTGTGAAGGTTTCACGCAAATGTGGCAGTTATAATGCGGATCAGGAAAATTTTAAAAACCGCTTAAAGGGTTAAATAAATTTAATGAATTAACAAATTTTATCTATCGCACAAAACAAATGAATGCAAAAACAAATTATCTCGTGTAATTGAGCAAGGATGTGAGAGGAATTACTTCGAAATTTTAAAAATGAATATTTGCATTATGTTATACCATAGTTTGTTTTGTAGAGTTCTTCCGAAACCATCATGGAAAAATTTTTGTATTTAGGATGATGACGTGGATCTATGATCGTAATCCGCATTTCTTTGTTTCTATGCACACCATCCACGTATCCATTGTCCTTACGATCGAATGTATCAGTTTTTCCTTCAGGTCCGTCATGAAAAAATTATTAGTACGGGGAAAACAAAGTCACTTTATTATTCAGTAGACCAAGGGGTGCACAACCTCCTTCCCGCGGGATAGATGCGGCCCGCCAAGAGTGGGGCTTGTATCCGGCCTGCGAAAATTTTTCCGGTAGAAAAACGTACCAATATACGCAACGCGATAAATACATAGGCTGACCATATTTGCTTAATAAAATACGGGATATCAAATTGTAAGTAAAACATTTGTAATTGTAATTTTAACAATTGAGAAGTAGCCATTTACAGCCGGAAAAAAATGTGAAGCATAAAAAGTTGCCGGTTAAAGACGAAAAATTTATCAAAGGCAAGTTGCCAATTATAGCCATGAAATTGTTAAAAATGATTGAAGTTGATACATTTCTCAAGGACAAGAAAAGTTGTCTTTCGCAGCTAAAAACATTTGTCACAGGTTTGTAAAGTTGCCAATTACAGCTATAAAATTGTCAAAAAGCAAAAGTTCCCATTTAAAGGTGAAAAATTTATTGAAGAAAACTGAAAGTAAAGTTGCCAGATACAGCCAAAAAAAAAGTGTCGAATGCAAAGAGGCAAGTAAAGTTGCCATTTACAGCCGAAATATTTGTGAAGGGTGAGAAAAGTTGCTTTTCGCAGCTGAAAAGTTTGTCAAAGGCTTGTAAAGTTGCCAACAATCGTTAAAATTTCTAAAAAATCGCCAATCGCGGAAAATGATGAGTACTACTATTGGGTCAGAAAACGTATATGTTTGACAAATATGTGCGACGAATATATTTATATGATTATAATGAATTATGATTATTATTGTCATAATTATCATAATATAATTTATAAGTCCTGAAAATAATCTTAATTCTTGAATTAAAGAAATGAAGTAATCCTTGTTGGAAAACGGGACATTTTATTAAAAAAAAGTAGTTGTTGTTACCAAAATAGTGAGCATCTCGTAAAATATGGGTCGTATGGTCACAACCAATATGTGCAAGTTCCTGGCCCACAACTGTCAGAAATACCGCATATCTGGCCCGCGAATTGGAAAGGTTGTGCATCCCTGCTGTAGACTCCCGTTAATCCGATACGCATCGGACAAGGGCGTGCCAGATTACTGAAAGTTAGTTTAAAAAGCCCATAATAATATAAACTTCTGCGCATTAGGGAATGTTCTTCTCTTCTATGCCCGAAGAAAACCTACCATAACGCCGGATTATTGGACGGGCCGGATTATCGAGAGTCTACTGTAACACGAACTAATATTTTATATTCTACAAAATATAATGACACTTTGGCATACAGTGTATATTGCGCATAGCATATACCGGGGGAAGGGGGGGGGGGGGGTGGCCAACTTCTTTCTTTTCCTGGGCCAACATGATGGTCAGCTGCAGCTTCGCGGGCCGCACCATCATTTAATTACTCAATTCAACTAATTAATTACGAAATAATTTTCGTCACGGATTAGTAGTGCGCCAGCAGATGATCAGGAAATCTGCTGTTGGAACCGACAGCTGAAATATAATTATCATAAATTTAATTTAATTCACGGTTATGTAGTAGCCGCACAAAGTCACCTCACGGGCCAGCTGTTGGCCACTCCCCCCCCCCCCCCCCCAGCACATTCAACTGAATTGCCGATTTAAAAATAAGGAAAATAGCTTAAAATTTCACTCACAGATGGTGCTCTGTAGCCTAAAAACTCAAAAAAAAAAAATTGCATAAATAGTGTAATAGCGCAACGAATAAACGACATTTGCAGACCTCATTTTAAACGATACAGAAAATTGCTGGTAGATATTTGATTGTAGATGCATGGCTGCAACTAGGTGTTTGGTCAGCCAGGGCAAGAGGGCATTCTGGCGCCCCCATGTAATGCTGAGGAAGGGTTGGTTGATGAAATCTACGCCACCTCTGGTTCGGCGCTCGGGGCACCAGACCCGCCTGCACCCCCGTAGTTGCGACCCTGCGTAGACGCACCTCAAACAATTTCGTTACGAATGCTGCGAGCCTGGTGCCCAGACCAGAAGAGGTGCTGACACCAGCCAGTGAAGTATAATAAGATTTATCTTAACACGATCTACTCCCCCCCCCCCCCCCCCTGCAAACTCAAAAAAAACACTGATAGATTCTGAATACTTCCTGAGAGGAATGGTTCCCAAATTGTGGGTCGCGTCCTCCCTTCACCCCCCCCCCCACTTCCCGGGAGCTGTGGAAATGAGCTGGGGAGTGTCGCGAAAGATTTACCAAAATTTTAACGTCTTAAAAACGGAAATTATTTTATTATTTTGCAACGTAAATACAGTCAATTCCCGTTTTAACAAATACCGTTACAGCGAGAGAAAAAAATCTCGTTTTAACGAAAACTTTTCTAATCCCCCCAGGTAAGTTTATATAGGAATAACATATAAAAATATCTAGAATTTCTTTATAACGAAATTTCGTTATTACGAAGTAGTTTCTCCGGTCTCTTGGAGTTCGTTATAACGGGATTCGACTGTATGTTTAACCTAAAACACACCTTAACTTAGCTCTGAGCTGATTATATACTCACTCGCTAGTCCAAAGTAAAGCCACAATTAATAAATTAGAAGCAATGGTGTATGCTGTCTGGAAAAGGAAACTTCCTATTCAAATTGATAACTTTGCACACAGTAAATGGAAAGAGAGAAAAAAATTATTCTTTCTTTCATGCTGGCAGACAGCCCTGTAAAATTTTAATTATCACATTTGAATCGTTTGATGAAATCATGTTGTTGCAGATTTTGATGATTGGGAGCTCTACAATCAACTTTAATCGGTTATAACCACATGTATTTGATTATGCTGTATGCTATACCAGTATAAAATTTTATGTATCTCCAATACTTGATTTTTTACAAATTTTCAAAAAAATGCATTAAAAGTAACTTCCACACATGATGAAATAGCATGAAATCAATGTAAATGAATAAAAAAATTATGATTTAACATAAAGGAAACTGTTCAGTTCATAAAATGATGAAAAAGATTGAGATTTTATTGTCTCAAGTGCACGGTGATCATAAAGTTTCCCGTACTCTGGGTAGTTCTCCTCAAAAATTACTCATCCAAATACAACCAAATTTTCAGGATTTTTTTAATGAGACCATGGGAGAGAGAGAGATTCGTGCAATAAAAAAATTGTTCAATTTTTTCAAAAAAATTGATCAAATCAACGATCAGGTGAAAAAGTGGCGCTTTAATACTTGGCGCTTCCTGGTTTTCTTCAATTACTGGGAGGATTGGAAAAGTGACTAATTATAAAGGAATAAACTATAATACTGGCAGCATTAAAGAAGAGGCAAATCATTGTAAAAAGAATATGCATGTCTGAAACGCATTGCTTAAAACCACGGTAACCGACGTAAACGTTCCGAAAGTGATTGTTGGTGCCCAGGAACCATTATTGCCCGACGGTTTTTTGCCCATTTCGGGCATTTGCCCAGTTCTGATGAACTTCTGAAGTAGCCTATGGTTCAATCACGGTCCTGTTTGGTATATAAATGCGAAATGTTTGGCGACGATCGGTCTAAAATTGTAGATTTGTATAAAGAGCAAACTTACATACAAATACATGCATACATACTTTCACATTTATGTATAAGACAAGCTATAATACCCGGCGCTGCCCGTGTTTTCTTCAATGGGGCTTTTTGGAGATCATGTGATATCTCCCTCTTTCTTTGAGGGACATACAAACCGTGTCTAAGTTAACAATATGGCGCCTTCCTGCGCGACTCATGAAAGAAACAAATCTAGATTTAAAGAAACGTTGAAATGAATATACAGGGTGTTTCAAAAAGAATCATCCGATTCAAATATTAAAATCAATCAATATTTCAAATATTAAAATCACTCAATATTTCAAATATTAAAATCGCTCAATATTTCAAATATTAAAATCGCTCAATATTTCAAATATTAAAATCACTCAATATTTCAAATATTAAAATCACTCAATATTTCAAATATTAAAATCACTCAATATTTCAAATATTAAAATCACCCAATATTATAAATCTACAATTTTCGTCGTCAAATTTTTCATGTATACCAATCGGGACCCGACTTGAACAATAGGCTACTTTAAAATTTCGTCAGAGCAGGGCAAATGCCCCAAATGGGCAAAAAACTGTCGGGCAACAATAGTTTCTGAGCCTCAACATTCACTTTCAGAACGTTTACGTTAGTTAGCGTGGTTTCCTAGCAATGCGTTTCAGACATGCATATGCCTTAACAATGGTTTGTCACTTCTTTAATGCTGCCCGTATAGTGTATAATAGCTTATTCCTTTGTATAACGGTTGGTCACTTTTTCAATCCTCAAAGTAATTGAAGAAAACCCGGACAAAGCACCGGGAATTGTAGCTAGTATATTGTAACAGTTAATTTTACCAATAGCTTTTAGTATCAAAAAAATTAGATTGTTTAGCAAATATTTATCTCATTATTACTTCTCGGCCGAGTATTTAGTGGATAAGAGTAACCTGACATTATTTTGTGAAGTTTTTATAATACGCACCTGAAAGAACTTCGTTGTCCTCATCATCCACATGTCCAAAATATTCAATGTCATCTGAAATTTATTCAGAGGTGGTTAAGGAAACACAGTAGAGAGAAGAATGCGTAAACTACATTCTAATCTATATATATAAAATTGATTTTCTGTCTGTCTGTGTGTGTGTATGTTCTCTATACAAATCTACAATTTTAGATCGATCGTCGCCAAATTTTGCATTGTATACCAAATGGGACCCGACTTGAACGATAGGCTACTTTAAAATTTCGTCAGAGCAGGGCAAATGGGCAAAAAACTGTCGGGCAACAATTGTTTTTGGACATCAACAATCACTTTCCGAATGTTTACTTTGGTTACCGTGGTTCCCTAGCAATGCGTTTCAGACGTGTATATGCCTTTACAACGGTTTGTCACTTCTTTAATCCTGTTAGTATATGTATAATAGTTTATGCCTTTATAATGGTTTGCCACATTTTCCATATACTCTCAGTAATGAGGCTTTTTGAATAGACGTCACAATCATCATCAGCATCGCTTTGAGAGTCAGGAAAAGGGTGATCCTCACAGAAATCAGTGCTAAAATTGTCGATTTTACTGTAGAAAGTCGGAAATTAGTGGGATTTTCCGCCCCATCAATAATTTTAAAAATTGTATAGAATTCTCGATTTTTTAAATATTGAGTTCGCTTAGAGATATACGAAGCCCTGGAGATTAAATACGAAGTAATTAGCCAAACCTATACTTTTGAGTTGGATATTCGAGCAATATCATTGATTTCATTCATATCTTCTCAAGTATGAAAATTAATGTCTCTATATTGTCTCTTTTGATATTTATTTGCATAAATTCATGTGGGTTAGGATATTTTAAAATTAGTTATGAGCCCGTGAAAAGTACATCGAAAAAATTCCACAGCTTTAACTAAGGATTTTTGGAAGCTGGAACAGACAGATGGATAACTTGAAGTTCAGGGGGAGGGGGGGGATCGAAATACCTAGCGCCCCTTAAAAAAAGAAAAATATACATTCATTTCTACGTTTCTGTGTAAATCTAGATTTGTTTATTTCATGAATCGTGCAGGTCGCCATATTGGTTAACTTGGACACGGTTTGTATGTCCGTCAAGAAAAAGAGAGGGAGATATCACGTGATCCAAAAAAGCCTCATTGAAGAAAACCCGGGCAGCGCCGGGTATTATAGCTAGTATTATATATAAGGTTAAACAAAATTGATTAAAACATTTTGTGTATTATCGTTACATCTGAAATCTATTACATACTTGATCACATACACATACTGGTTTAGTACATTGTATACAGAAATTATTTATGATTAATTGGTTCTGATTGAGTAAATTGTAATTCTGACAGTTCTTAAAATAAATCAGATATTTTTAACTATAAAAATGCTGAATACCCTGATTTTCTGGAGGTGGTGCTTCCGTTTCTGATGGAATCTCTGAACGTAATCCGTGATTTGAGATCCTGTCCGAAGTTTTCAACGGTCCTTGCGTTTCTACAATTTTGCGGTCTTCGTGCGATTGTTCTGATCGCTCATTTTCATCTGCAAATCAACCCCAGATCATTTTAATCGAAACTTTGAAGACAGCTCAAAAAAATCTTGAAGGATAAGTTCAATCAAGTAATTTTTTTTTTTTTAGTTTTATAAAAAGACAGTTATTATTATATCAGGTTATAGTATATGATAATCAGGACCCGGATGTTATTTGCATTTTTTTTCATTTTTCAATACTTTTTTCACAAGGCATTTTTTCAGGTTCTAGAACATTTTTCTCGGATATTTTTTCACTTTTGAATTTTTTTCAAAATAAAAAGTAGGCCAGAATTTTTTTTCAACAAAAAAAAATTCGTTAATTTCCTCATCTTGTATCTTTCTTTATAAATGACAGAGAAAAGTTTAGAATCAATTCCAAGTAAATTTAATGTATAGTAAAAGTTCCAAGAGTAGGCAACAAAACAAACGAAAGTGAATTCAAGAAATTCTGATCCTATGCATTCCATATGAGGTTCACAACCATATATGTATAGTACAGACCAAGTACATTTATCTTTATTAAGGATAATATCACCTTAAAGTCTTTTATAGATAATTAATTCAGTTCAAGTGGTGCAAAAGGAATTAAGTACGTCAAAGCTGAGTTAAAACTACCGTTTTTTAGTGCCCTGCTTTTACAAAAACTTCAAGGTGTAACTATCCATAATAAAGATAAATGGACTTGGTCTACAATGGTTGTGAACCCCTCATATACAGTTGGGGGAGATTAATTTTCAAAGGGAACTGGTATAGTGCTTGCATGTACAGTAAAACCCCTCTTTTGCGGACACTCTTGGGACAAAAAAATGCAACCGTAAAAGAGGGGTGACCGTATTAAAGGGGTAACCTGTATTAATTGTATTTTTCAGTATTAACAGTAAGTGATATGGTTCTTTATTTGAATATGAATGAAATTCTGACAATATGAGATGCGTTTAAAGTCATGAATATACAGGGTGGGCAGAAAGTCCGTAGAAACTAAAAATTCATAAAAACTGGAAAATTAACAGAAATAAAAAACGTTTTACAGCAAAAAACGTTAGCATCACTAGGTCACGGAAATTTTT
Source organism: Pholcus phalangioides (assembly GCF_987345545.1). Lineage (NCBI taxonomy): Eukaryota > Metazoa > Arthropoda > Arachnida > Araneae > Pholcidae > Pholcus > Pholcus phalangioides. The sequence goes on from NW_028301611.1 coordinate 3,115,343, forward strand.
TTTTAGACAAGAAAAAAAAACTCAAAAACAGCCGATAGGCGGCACTGACGTACAGAAGTCAAAGATAAGATAACGCAAATAACGAATAGAATGCCTCCAAATTGTTTATTGCAGCAATATGTGTTCTACATGATCATCCCCACAGGGGATAACACATTGCAGGTGAGTTACAAATCCATCAACGGCAGTGTCAGCAGGTCCACATACACGGTTTACAACGGTGAACTGATTGTGGATTAGGAGCGCAAGTTCTTATAAGCGTCTTATTTGCATATTTCCACCGAAATAGCTCGAACCAGTGCCACCTACCGGCTGTTCCGGCAAAAAAATTCCCGTGACCTAGCGATGCTAACCCTGCAAAACGTTTTTTATTTCGGTTATTTTTCCTGTTTTTATGAATTTTCAGAGTTTATACGGACGTTTTGCCAACCCTGTACATAATTATCGCATAGGTACGAAAATAAAATCAAAAAATAAATATTATACAAAGTTTACATACTAAATTAATGTTAATTCATTATATAAGTTGTTTGTATGTATGTAGTTTGTTGTTTTCGATAAACTGGTCAATCGCAGTGTGGTTGGTTTTGCTGAGTATTTCAACTGCTTCAAAATATATTTTAGGCTGAAAGATTAAATCCAATGATTTTTTCCGTTATTCCGTTTACAGGAAAATGTATTTAACGAATGCATTGAATTCATTTACCTTAGTGATAGAGAGCGACGATTATACTACAGCTGGCAATATTAAACAGCGGGGAATAATGTAAAATATACAAGAACAATCAGCGAGACATGGTTTCAGATTCTAAACAGACATCACAGGGGCCAAACATTAACAAACTTCCAGCCAAAATTTCATTAAAAAGTAGCCAAATATAAAAAAAAAGTTGATCAAATATTTAAACTCTGCTGCCATCTAGTGAGCATAATTCGAATCAAAATTTCAACTATTAGTGTCCATGCAGGGGTTTTGGTCCAATGCAACGAATTATGAAAGATACGTGCCGTATCTGAGGGTGACCGTTAAACAGGGGTTCGAAATACATTATTTAAATAGGCTTTTGCCGGGATATTTTCATTTGGTCTTAAAACAGGGGTGACCGTTAAGAGGGGATTTTACTGTACTACAAAGAGAATTTTGAAATTTGCGCATTCATGTTGAATGATTATGATCCGTAAGAATGCTGCATGCGGTAAGATTTCGTAAGCTTTATTTTCCCCTTCGAATATTGAAGAACTGATGACGCGTACGTGAGATTCATCTTCACCATTCTGGCTTCCACCATTCAGTCCCTGCAGCAAATTATGGAGGTGACTGATCCAATCTATAAAGTCAGTGTGCTAAAAGTGGGATGGTCCAATTTGCTATCATGAAATTAAAAAAAATAATATGGGAGGAAGGTGTACTTATTGCCTGTAGAAAAATTCTGTGCTTAGATGGCAAAATGTCATAAGAGTTACTTTTCCCAAAAAATTAGGTTGTTCGCATTCCGGAGTCTCGTTCGTAAAAATTTTGGGAGGTGGCAAAATTTTGTCTTTCTCTTTCAGTTTATCAGGAAACAACGGAGGGGCAAATTGTATCAAGCCAAAAAAAGCCACGTTATTACATTTTGGGAAAATATTGTTCCTCAATTTCCCATCGTGAAAGTTTAAAAAAGTGACTTATAACATTCTGCCCATCTGAGCACAAAATTTTTTAGGTCTTTACGGGAATGTCTAAAAATTTTGAAACTGAAGAGAAATTAACATTGCGTGAGTAGATAAGATTCCCACTTCCAAATAATGTTCCCAATAGCATCTGTTGATGTTGAAAAAAGTTTATCTCGTCTTTCCCGAAATTTAATTTTTGCCTTGGAGATATCATAACCCACTAATAAAATATGAATTGTTTAGTTGACAAATTCCATTAGCAATTTTTGGTGAAATCTAATGTGGAGAATGAACGCGATTTTCAATACATACCATTAAGGGTTTTTCCCCTTTGACCTCCAGTTAATATAATGACTGGTTCACTTTCTAAATTTGTTTTATTATTTTATAGCAATTTTTTGGACTTTTTCTTTCAGTTTTTGTGGCATTTTTCCAAATTTCTAGGGCATTTTTTTTTCGAGTTTTTGGGCTTTTTATGATAACTTGGATATATCCTAAACAGGGTTTGTCAGGTGAACAACATCGGGTCTTGATGACAATATATATAATCCGGCTATATACACCCTGATTAGCTTCAAATGGAGCTTCTGTTTCTGATGGATCGTGTATAGCACTCTGGAGATTTTGTTCTTGTTCGTTCTCGTAGCTCCTGTCAGTTTCAGTCAAAAAGTGTTTTTTTTTTACTTAAACACTTGACATGAAACAAGTTAATAAAACCAAAAATGAGAGAACATTAGCATCAACATTGAGCATATGCACAACATTGTATAAGTAAAGAAGCACCGATGTCTGACATAACTTATGACAGCGTTGTCACTGTAGTATTGCCAACGGAGAAATATAAATCTGATTCAGCAAAAGGGATTTTTGTCTCCCTCAATACCAAAAAGACCAATAATAATCCTTATTACATGAGAAAGAACATGGGACCGCATGAAAATTTAGATTTTTTTTTGTTCTGTTGCACATTGTATTTTCCCCTCTCAAAACTGGTACAGGGAAATTTTTGAACGCCTTTTGAGCATTTTTAAATTGTGTAAAAGTGTAAAAGAAAAAAAACACATGGTTTTCTCCTAATGCTTTTAGTACTGTATATATATATATATTATGCAAATTAGTATATATACTCTCGTATTTTTTTTTTAATTTTGTCATTATTGATTTCCGAAATCAACATCAGTTGAAATTGATAGCGGGTCATCATATCGACTGGTTTCGTTAATCCTATGATGATAATTAGACCTTTAGTTAGGTTATAAATGTATATACGTCGGTAATTCCAAAATACTATTATCTCTACTTTCATTGAACAGTCATATGAACGAACTTCAAAAAGTATGGAGAAAAACAGCGATTCTGATCAAATTGCACTTACTTGGTTCATCTTGTCCGACAATCGAAACGGGTGACAGAATTACCAAGCACAGAATAACCAGAAGCATAGCCATCTTCTAGAATGAAGTAAAATAAAAATAAGCACAAAAAAAGTTTGCACGTGACTACGTTTTGGTGGTTAAGAGAGACGTGAAATATATTCATTTTTATCAGTGAAAAACTACCTCAAATACACTCTATGGTCCGTGTAGTATATTTGAATATTCAGTCAAACTACTGTATATAACGACCGCAGTTGTAACTACACCTCAGCTATAACGTCAATAAATGGCGGTTCAGAATAATCTCGAAATAGGATAACGTTAATGAATCTTGTTTATAATGTCAGTGAAAACGCAACCAACTCCGATGTAATGGCAAATTTTTCTCATTGTTTTTGTTTCCGTTTCTAGATATTTTACCAAAACCTCGTTTACATGTGCAAGATTGGGGGTCGCTTTGGTGATTATTACCTGCATGGCAACTTTTTTTCCTCGTGGGGAAAAAAAGAGGGACGAAGATCCCATCTTTGTTGCGGAATAATGGTGGGTGGCTCGGGCCTCCTCTCCCATAATCCTTTGTGCCGCGAAAACTACTGTAAGCTCCTTCGTCAGCCATCTTGAATCAACCATTTCCGTTCAACCCATGTAACCAGTGACGACTTCCGGAAAGAAGAGGGAGAATACCGGCTAAACTAAACGCCGTGTAAACGGGTTGTAGCGAAAATCCCTGTTACGGGTAACTTTCCGGGATATTTTATTGCACATGTAAACGGGGCTCGAGATATTCCTAGGATTAAAGATGATTTACGTAGAGGAAATGAAAATATTTGTTACATGTTTTTGACGCTTCTACTTGCTCATTGACGTTGCCCGTATACTGGTCACTCCCGTATTTTCCCGACTTTTCCCTTATAAAAACGTTCCGGTTTTTTTCTCGTTTCATCAACGAAGCTTGCTTTTGGTTTCTAATCTGTACAATGGTTGAAGAAGATAATTTGCATAGTTTATAAATTGGGTTTTTATGTGAATATGGCTATAAATATTCGTCTCGCATATTCGATACGTTAATTTTTATTCCCGTGAAATACATTTCAATGCACTTGCTGCACAAAATGGCAGGAGCTACTTACCCAAAGCTACACTGGTGTGCAAAAATTAAGCACGAGGTGGTTTTTCTAATGTAACGTCGTGCAAAAGTGTTCCAAATCGACACAAACAATACCATAAGATCCCCAAGATGTAAGAACATGAGAAAAGTAAACAAAACTTTTCAACAAAGAAAAGAAATCCAGAGGACAAAAAGGAACTTCATTGAAAAATTAGCTTCAGGTACCATTAGACAGAAGACCGAAACATGCCGCTGTGGTGGTCCAGTGGTCATAGTGACAGAATCGCACCGCGAGGTCCCAGCTTCGAACGCAACGCCACTGTCACCATAGTGGTGGTGCGCAGTTGGTTTTCTGGGGATAACAACTTCGAGGCGCGAATGCGAGCCGATCTCCCCTTAAAAAAAAGGTCTCACCACAGAGAGCAGCAGACCTACAAACGGTACAAATGTAATTCAATCATTACACTCACTTCACTTCTCAAGCACTGAAAAATCCGACAACACTAGATACACAGGCATGATCGCTGACCACCCAGAGAGACCATCTTGGGATGGTTTGCGCTCATTCCCAAAGGGATGGATGTCAGATACACACACTTACACTTCCAGAACAACTCACTGGGTAGTAAATTGTCCATAGATGGCGATAGACCTGAGTTGCTGTGTTATATATTGCTTCGATCAAAAAAAAAGCTGAAAGTGCTAATTTACATCAATTAAAATATGCCGCAAGCACTAATTTACACCAAGCAAAATATGAAAACGATACCAATTTACATTAAAAAAGAGAAATCTAATATGTTTTTATAGAGATAAGCCATAGAGGGTCAAATATATTTTCTCCTCGATTTTTGAAGAGAATTTTCAAAATATTAATAAAATATTCACTTTATTGTTTTCTTTATTTTAGGGATAGATAGATCGATATATAAAGGTAGATAGATAGATAGAACTGCTCACAACCCCAGACAACCCTGATACAAAACACCTTACTTCCGTTGCCTCAAAATAGGCAAAAGGAGTTGTGTCGGAAAAAGTTGGCAAAGATTTTTATAGTGGTGTCCCCTACCCCTTGCCCCGTGCTTGCACGTATCGAATCACTCGCGTCATTCTCCCCATCAAGACAGCCATCAACTCGATGCAACGTACAAGTCATTTGACTAAAATGGATAGCTGAACCCAATGACTAGGGAGAAAATGTGCACATGCGCCCAGTCAACACCCCCTATAGATAAAATCTTATCTTATCTATAGGGGGGTGTTGGTCCAGTGGCACATAAGGGCCGGAGACCGCATCCTGGGATTTCAAAAGAAGTGTGGAAAATACTTGTGGGGCGAGTCAGAGGAAAAAGTTGGCATTTTAAAGTGCGAGAGATTCGAGAATGGTCTAAAAATAAAACCATATAGGGTCAGGTAGGGTAAACATGATACAAAAAATACCAAACTTTTGCTTTTCTTCAACAAGTAATGATACAAAATAGAAAAAAATAGTGTCAGATGCAGCTTAAGAACGTTCACATTTAAATTACTCACATATTTCATTGACATCATATAAATTCCCCTTTTTATATAATTAGTGGTGCACATAAACTTTACTATAAATATTGGGAACAAATGTCATTATGAGCTCATACAAATATCCAAGGTTACAAAATTATTATAGACTATAAATAAGTGTATATACAAAAAAAAATTGTTTATTTTTCAGTTTGTTTACCAGGGTCGCTGAGTGTGTCGCCTTTATGATAGGGTGTATGAGAATACTAATTCTTAACTTTCAACAAAAATAGCTCACACATACAAACACAATCCTTGATCCCCAATCATAAATTTTACTATGTGTACAGTCGAATCCCATTTTAACGAATACCGTTATAGCTAAATTCTCGTTTTATACAACGAACACTTTTCTAATCCTCCAAATAAGTTTACATAGGAAAAATGCAGAGACCTGGAATTCCTTTATAACGAAATTTCGTTATAACGAAGTGATTTCTCCGGTCTCTTGGAGTTTGTTATAACGGGATTCGACTGTATTACTTATATATTATGGTATAGGAGCCAAGTTTACTTTAGGGAGAAAATTCAAAAGCTATCTGTAAAGAATCGACTCTGATTCATTTAAAAATAATCAACTCTCTAAAATGATGAATAATGAAATCCAAATAATAGTTTTTCCTACATTTTGGGCCTGAATTTCGTTTAAAAAAATAAAGAAATAATTGAACTTACCTTCATTGTGGGCTATAATAATAACTATATTAGGACAAATTCTAAGCTACGGACGGAGCAACCTAATGTCGGCCCGATCGCTCACGTAGCGGGTAACTGTAGACGTGGACTGACGTATACTAACCGTAAGTTGTGGTAGACAGGTAGGCGACCACGTGTAATATGAGCCAAACACGGCTTATAAAGTTTCTGTACGGGGTGTTCGGTGAAGTGTGTGTACATTGGAATTCCACAGATTCTAAAACTATAACAAATCATGTTATACTTGCGGTTCTCAACCTTCTCTCTCGCGGAACTCTTTTCAGTGTATAGCTTCCGGCAAAATTGATAGCAGATGGCAGCACACATAAAAAGTATTAAAAAACAGAAACAAACTGAACAGGGCCAAGAGATGCGTAATTACAATCCCTACTTTCTTAGTAACACAGGAAGCATTAGCACGCTGGTGACTGGTTACTGCGATGACACGATTTCAGCCAATCACGTCTTTTCTTGGTTTACGATTAAAACTTTGGAATACGATAACTCCTGCTACCGCAATATCGTCCATATTCCTCTGCAGAACTTCTAACGAATTGGTACATGTTGAAATGTGTATGTATGTATAGCGAACTTTGATTTAAATCAAGCTGATTTAACTCGGCGTACCCTGATTGACACAGGGGGGAGATTGCCTCACCACATCCAGCACCAATTTTATAGACGTTTTCACGTCAAAAACAATTTTTACTCCGCTAACATGGAGGACGATGAGTCCACTCGTTTCTCTATGTGCCCTAATCATATCTACGTTTCATTTGAACAAACCGTGCAGTACAAAAGGAGTTATTCCATACGGCGTATAGTCATCGTGTCAGACTGAACACTGTACGTGATGACATTGTTATAACCATCTGTTACGAATCTTTAAGAATCTCTACGTTTATGAAGAATCTGTTACGAATCTCTACGTATTTTTCCGGAACACTGGAACAATTTCGCTTCCGGAAGTTGTAGAGATCGATAAGATGTCTTGCTGATTTGATTATATTTGTTAGCGATGATGTTGATGACAATCATTATCCACTTACGATGGATCTACGTAGTTCGTTGTCTTGCGTGTAAGCAGTATACTTCATGAGAAGTATAATAAAACTTGAGTGTATATCATGCAGGCTCATTATGAGTTTTCCACAGCTCATTATGATTATATCATGCTTTTTTGCCATTTCATAATATCTCACCATCCTGTTCTTTTTCAGTGATCGATGGGAAAGTTATGCTGGATAAAGGAAATAAACCCGAGAATATCGAATCAGAAGAATCGTTAGCTCTTATTCGGGGACCAATGAAATATAAGCCGAGGCCTGTTGAAACGGACATTTGCTGCTACAACGGAGGCACGTGCCATTTTGAGACAGGTGATATAAATTTCAACTCCCAATGCAAAGTCATTTCTTAGGCTTCGGTATTGCTGGACAAGGACACCGTTTTATATCTATCAGTGCCAGGTGCGGGTCCAGAGGGACGCAATCCCCCCCCCCCATGCCATGGGGGGGGCGGCATGTTGAGGTGGAAGATTCGAATGATCTAAATACACAATATATACACAATATGCAATGCACATAGGTGAAAACACAGTCTCCACTGTGACGGGAATAATCAAACAGCGCCTCCGTTCACAGTGCTGGGCATTCACATTTCATAGACATGCTGAATATATGAATATATTCAGAATAGACATGCTGAAGAGAGAAAAAAGAAATCTGAATGAAAAAATATAAAATAAAAAATACAACAATTTCAAAATTACTTTCGCCGAAAACATGTCAGGACTAACGAGGGAACTGGTAGTTGCTAAATTAATGAGCATTGATTTAATGTAATTATTCGAAATAATAATTTCACAAGTGTTTCGCAATTCTTGAAAATTCATGAAAAATATTTCCAGGAACATTTTCGAAAATGATGGAATTTTTTTTTTTTTACCTCAATTATTTCAGGATAAATGAAAATTCACATTTGATGAAAAAATAATTTCGGAATTAAATGAAAGTTATGTTTAATCGAAAAAATATGTAACAGGATTATATAGAAAATTCATGTTTAATGAAGGAAAGAAATTTCACAAAAATAAAATTATATGGAGCCCCTGTTTGACTGGAATCCCTGGGCACCCTTTCACCCACCCATTAACACAACACTGGATACTACTACTACCACTAAAGTACACATGCATCTCGTTCACATTCCTCTACGTGTTTCCTCCATTCGTGTTTGAAAATTAACTAAATAACGATCGTGTCCACCAGTGTAGATCGACAACAATCCCTTGGATGGATTTTCTTCGTTTTGCGCAATGTAAGTTTGTTGATGTGAAGAAGAAAATTGAATTGAATTTCTAACGAGTTGGTGCATGTTAGAATGTGTGTGTACATGTAGTGACCCCAAATTTGTTTCTGCGTAATGTGCTGCCAGCAATTTTTCCAGATATTAAATTCTGCCTTCAGTTTTTCTATGAAGTTTGATACTGTGTTATGCTTGTTATGTGTAGTGCTGCCATTAATTTTTCTAACTACGAGTGAAGATCAATGGTTGAATAATTGTACCGTTGTAGGCCTGTTGCTCTCTGTGACGAGACTTTTCAACGGGGAGATCAGCTCACATTCTCGCCTCGAAGTTGGACACCACAGAAAAACCAACCTCAGCCGACCACCACTGTGGCGACGAGGGGGGTTCGAATCTGGATCTTCTCGAAGCGAGTCCGTCACTATGACTACTCGACCACCACAGTTTCAACGCTAGATACCACAGCATAAGTTTTTGGCCCTCGGGCTTCATGTAAATTTTCCTTGACCCACAATATCCAAGAGGTTGAAGACCCCTGAATAACAGGATTCTGCATAACTCAGGCCCGTACGCACCACTTTACTGTATTATATCGCTATATTTCATCAAGCTTTGTTATCTAGATACCATCTTGTGCAATTCTCGGTACTGTTTTATGACTGCGGGCTTTATGGTAAGTTCTAATTTGGCCCAGTGATGTCTAAAACTTTGAAGACCCTCCCCCGATTTATATCAGCGGTTTCTTCCGGTACCGATTTGACAGGACTCGCTAGAACGTGGTGTTCGTGTCTGCCTCAGTACACCGGTCGCCAATGCGAGATGGATGTCGACGAGTGCCTCGTTCCGAACGCGTGCCGTGCCTATGAGGTGTGCGTCAATTCGATGGGCTCTTACGCCTGCCGATGCGAAGACGGTTTCGTGAGAGAGGGCGAAGACTGCATACGTGAGTATTCGTGGGTGCTAAGTTTCGAGCGATTTTTAGCTTCGTTGGTGATGAAATCATGTGTCGTGTACCAGTGGTGTACGCAGTTTCGACCTTCGGAGTGGACGAAACGGATTCGGCTGGGCACAAGGAATTTCTTTCACAAATATTTTCAGTTATTAACTCTCAAGAAAGCATTTTAAATTTGCAGAGATTGACTAATATAGCCATATAAAGTATTTTCTTTCATTATTTTAACCACTTTACGATCAAGGACGTAATATTGCATCGAAACGCCAGTCGAATAAATTCAACAAGTTCTCTGTTTCCTTTCCTCCCTCTCTTCTCATCATCGCGAAGCTTTGTTATACAAATACAAATACAACGCCACAACAGGCAAATTGCCCAACGAGGTGGCTGACTTAAGAACATCATGGATCCCCGAGCCCCTACCTACTACTGCTACACCACACATGCACCCCCCCCCCCCGCGGAACCCCCCAACGAATCGGTACATGCGGGAATGTGCGTGTAGTGCAACCTGACGTAAAGTTTGTTTCTGTGTACTGCTTGTTATGTGTAGTGCTGTCATCTGCCCCCAGTTTTACTAACTATGAGTGAAGTGTTATGGTTGAATGATTTATCGTTGTAGGACTGTTGCTCTCTGTGGCGAGACTTTTTAACGGGGAGATCGGCTCGCATTTGCGCCTTGAAGTTGGGAACCACAGAAAACCAACTTCAGCCGACCACCACTGTGGGGTTCGAACCCGGATCCTCGCATCACGAGTCCGGCACTATAACCACTCGACCACCACAGCGGCAACACTATGAAATGAATTGTAACACTATGAAATTTTATAGTTTTCTTATTAGGCACGAAAGAATTTTTTCACCCTCAAAAAATCATTAGTAGGAATATTCTGCTATTAGTGATTTTTTTTCCACATATGTAATATGTCCTTCCACTAAATACATGTAAGAGCGAAAGAGAACAGGTAGGGTGAGGGTAAAATGAATAATCTACTTCGTACTTACTCTCTTATCTACAAGTATTACAGATAATAGAGTAGGTACGAAGTACATTAAGTATTATAGATAGGAAGGTATAGTATAATAGATAAGTGTATCTCTCATACTTATCTATTACACTGTTGCCCTTTCATTTGTATTTTTTTTTCTTTGCTTCTACTTTTTTTCTCTTTTCCTTTTTTCTTACGTGCGGTTAAGTTAAAACAAGGTTGCCATATTCATCGCCGATTCGTCAAATACAGATCATCCAAATTCTTTGCCAATGCTTGTAAGCGAAGGGGTTATTATTATTATTATTATTATTATTTACACATAAAAGCATTAAAAACAATTTTTGATTATTCGTCCTCTTGGGAGGAAGGCAGGGCCTCCTATACCCCCCCCCCCTCCTCCTTCCTCGCGTGGGCCTCTGACGTGAAATAATTCTGCTTTGCCTAGGACCACCTCAAGTTCGAGTCTGATCCTGATATCATAAGGAATTGTCCGCTTAATCGGATTACGATTAAAAACTTCAGTTGATTCTTTGATTGTTACGAGACTGTTTCGCGGAACCCGACAAACACGAATAGTTAGTTCTGCAAGAAAAATATTTTTAGACTAATATAAAATAAATAAAATATTTCCTACGTTTTGACCTGAACCCCACCAGAAAGAACCCTCTTATTATTTAATTATTTTCGTAAATTTACTTAAATTACTTTCGTAAATTAAAGTCATACTAGTTATACGCACTACTTTACCACCAAAATGGGAGGGGTAATAGTAAATGTCAATATGAACAATGTTCCAAATAGAACCTAGGGTTAGGGGGGGGGGGGGAAGTGAAATTTAAGAATTTAAGGGGCGGCAGGTTTAGGTGGGAACGAAGAACACCAGAGTATAAAATTATTGAATTTTAAAGTTAAGGAGGCGGCAAAATCCTGTTTGCCCGTGTGGCAAAAATCTTGGTTACGGCCCTGACCTTGCTCATACTACACTATGAGCAATGAATTTCTTTCCGGGAAATTTCTTCCCTCAAGTCACACAGTTAATTACGGGGACGGGAGGGTGGGGGGGGCTTGTCTTCTCGCTAAAGCCCTGCTAACCTGATATTTACCGAGTGAAAAATCGGTATTTTCACTATTTAGACAAATAGGGAAAGACTGCAAATGAGATTACGGGAAAGGGGCATGGAAGCCAAAAATCCACAAAAGTGTAAATTTTCCTCCCTCCTTTTATTCCCCTCCCCCACCCCCACCCCCCCCCCCCCCACTAGGGAAAAAAAATTCCAAGCAGTTTCGGTTGCCGGTCGTCAACTTAAACAACACCAGCTATAGCATAGGTATCTCTACAGCTGGTGTTGACTGAAACCGTCAACAGCCGACATTGAGTCTGACGACAAAGGAAGTCTGACGTCATCCGCTGGAAGCGATCTTTATACACGCTACTGAATTCACGACTGCACTCCGTGCAGACGAGTAGTGTCCGTTAATAATCTTGTGGAAATATTGAAAAAAACTAAAGTTTTTCAGAAATGGATCCAGAGCACCTGTAGTTTAATTAAGTGCATTCTTAATGAGACGCACAAACTCGGAGAAGGCGTTCGTGTTGAGAATAAATAGATATTTTTTAATCGCGATCAGTACTTACCATTACATCCCATGAATGTCACTTATCAAATTTCAGCTTTCATGCTCACGCGGAGGAGGGGAATCACGCGGAGAGAGACCGGGCCCTCTTACGGGGCTTACAAGTTATCGGCCCTCAGGAGAGAAAAAAAACAGCGATAGCGCGAGAAAAAGTAAACAACCGTATTGCGTAAGCGCAGAAAACTCGAGAATTGAAAATCCCAAACCAAGCGGATTCATCGTGATTTCTCGCTCGTCTGCTGATGTCGCTCGCTCAAGATCATTTGCAGTGGATGGCATTCTCTTACATTCCGCGCAATGGGATCAGTCTTGTGAAAGACGGACAACTGCGTATGACTGGTTTATCGCTTCAAGATGCTTGCAGTGGACGACCGGCCTTATATTCACCAAACCAATCCCTATTCATCCACACAATCTAGCTATTTTTCTTAACTGTTTTTTGTAAATGTTAAGCACAACTGTGTGCTTAATGTTATTCTGTGTGTGAGTGTGGGTATAACATTTTTCCCCGGCCGCTTTCGGGGTTATTTAAGGACCTTTTTTTTCTCTATTTTTGAACATAAAGGTCAGGTACAGTTCTGGGACATCTTTCATTTTATGCATCAATTAACTTTGTGCCTTCGTTTCAGCTCAGGAATCTTGCGAAGAATTCCCCTGCTTGAATGGAGCGGGATGCGAAGATTTGCCTGATGGTCGTTTCGTATGCACTTGTCCTTTGGGTTACCTTGGTGACAGATGCGAAAGGAGTAAGTCAGTGTTTTCAATCAGTGCTTACCAAAAAGACTACCATATGCTTGCAAATGTAACTTCGCGAAGAAGAAGAAACCGTATGTGAATCTACGTCGCAGTGAATAAAAGGTGTGGACGCCATCCCTGTGAAGTTATTCCAGCGTGCAACCGTTCTAACAGTTGTAACGTACGAGATAATGCCGCACTATAATAATACTGAAAAAGCAGACATGCATTTCATTTACGGAGCTGCAAACGGAAGTACCACAGAGGAAGAACGGATGTGCGGTGAGCATTTTCCCCAAGGGCGGTTGCCCAATCTGAAAACATTTGCACTCTTGTATCGGCAGCTGTGCGATACGGGGCTGGCTAACTTCACAGGCCTTTTATTCACCGTGACGCTGATTTGCATCTTCGGCTTCTTCTTCTTCCCCAGGTTACATAAAATTTAAAGTTTTAGAGATATTTCAGAAATTTCAGTTTACTTCCTTATTTCATACAGTATTTTGATTCAAACCCCGCTTGTTTTGTGAAAATCACAGTGTTTAAAGAAAAAGTGCCCCGTACGTGTCAGTTCCCTCAATCGAGGTTCTATAAGATGTACTACGCTTTTCTCGCTTGACACAGAGACCTACGCGTGTTTGAACTTTGGAAGATGTCTGCCCTAGATGTGGGCGAAACGTAAAAAAACTAAATTTCTTAGACCATGGCCAAGAAAACGTATATAATTCATATAACTACCTTCTTCGTAATTCAAACTACAGTAGGGAAAAACTTCAAGGTAAAAAAAATAAAGATTCGCAAACACACAAAACATGTTAACAAAAAACATGTTCTGCAACGACACACTCTGCAACATAGCGACAACAGCAAATGGTTGTTGTCGTTATTTGGGACATCTACCAGAAAATTCAAAATATGGAATGGAAAATGAAAATAATATGACCTTACCTTTTGTGCAAAAATAAAAGGGTCAATTTGTGCTGCTTTCTACAGCGCAACCCATGCACCTCTTGGTAGACCCCGGTATCTATAGTAACCCCGTTCTAAAAACTAAACTTTTAGTATTTCCGGAACTTTCATTGCTGGAAAAAGAATTCTGTAAGAATTTAAAAAAGAAAAAATTGTTTCTTTCCCATCGTTGCAGAAATTCCAGAATGTGAAGATTCTTCTTGCAGCGTCGGTGAGACCTGCATTTCTACAAGTAGTGGGTTCCGCTGCACAAGAAATGAGTCGACTTCATGAAGCTTCGTGACAGTGAAGAGATTTCCAGCACTTTTTTTTTGCTCGAATTTCTAATCAAGAGCGAACAAAAGCTCTATTCAGAAATAAACAGCTTTTAAAATAAAACAAGCTTTCCTGGGTGAATCTTGTCTGAATGTTGACGTCAATCGATGGCAAATTATATTGAAAATACCAGCTGTTTATTTTCAAACATTTAAACGTGGTTGCCGATGGATTCATAATCATTGGATTTCGTTTAGGATATTCGATGAATTTATGGTGGGGGGGGGGGGGGAAGTTATTACAGTTTTTTTTACTCACGTAATACGGACCGTGTCCGGAAAGTTCACTAAGTCGCAATTTGCAGATAGGAAAATTCATCAGAAAGAAGATTTACAAAGGTTCCTCGCCACATGTATTCTTAAGTGAGTGACCGAGAGGACGGGATGCGAGAGCGATTGATCAAAATTCGAAAAATAGTGATTGAAAGAGCAAGTGAGTGAATGAGAAGTGACCAAGAGAACAAGTGAATGAGGGAGTCCCGGACTAAGAGAATGACTGACCGAACGAGCAAGTGAGTAAGTAACTGTCTCTCTCTCTCTCTCTCTCTGTCGGTCATTTACTCCTTCTCTCTCAGAAAATTACTCGCTTTCTCTATTGGGCTCTCTCTCTCTCTCGCGGTCATTCACTCAAGAATACACGTGGTGATGAACTGTTTTCGTTAAGCTCTCCTGTTGGTAAATTTGCTTAGCAATGGATTTTCCGTTAATCATAAAAATGGGTTGAACCTTTTATCACAATTATAGGACTATGATTCATAGAAACTCAAAAAAAAGGGAAAAATATATGAAGCATAAAATGTGTTTCCATACCAATTTAAGGTGCAACTGAGGTACCTTGAGAGAAAATTGGGCAAAGGAGAGATTTATAAAATCCCCCAAGGCACCAGAAAAATATAGGTTGCTCAGGAATCATTACGTTAAACCATCCGTCATTAGCAGTTAGGGAAAAACCGAGCTAAAATAAGCAATAGTGGACAAGAACAGGACAGATGGCCAACTGGAAACAAATATAACAGTAACATATCTTCGTCTTTTCTTTGTGCCGCCATACAATGCCTCGGTATCGAGTTAAAGCAATACCATACCAGAGCAGTGTAGAGCAGTGGTTCTCAACCTTTGGAAGACCGTGGCCCGGCTTATTTCTTTTATGTGAATAGAAGGCCCGGTAATACGCACGCCTAATGGGGGTATAAATGGGTAAAAATGAATTGGTAAGCTTTTCACGCCCCGGTTTGACTGGTGTCAGAGCCCTGCGGTTGAGAAACACTGGTGTAGAGATAGTGAATATGTAATGTATCTCTAGAGTGTGGTATTGGTTAAAGTCCAACCAAAGAGTGTTGAACTCAGCGATTACAGAGAACTTGAGATTTCCCAAATTTTACATTGGTAATTTTATAAACGTCACCAGCTGGCGCTCACTCTGATTGTACATGAATTATTTCCTGTTCTTAGGGTCTCGACTAATTTTTGATTTGTTGCCATGTTTTGGGGGATGTTTTATCTGCAGCAGATAGGCAATAGATGGCCAAAACGGGTAGCATTCAGTGAGAATCAGACTGAAGATGTTTTGTGGATAAAAATACAGGAGGAAGATCGTCAATTTTCATCAAAGATGCCAGAGGAAAACGAAATTGAAAATTATGACAAATCTTTGAAAGATTATCAAACAGTGGGAAATGAAGCGCTACTACAAACCACGCTGGAATCGAAATCGATTCGACAAAGCAAAACGTTTAAGATGGCAATTATGTGTGAGATGAATATTTACATTTTTGTGATAATTATCATAATATAATTTATGAGTCAGGGAAAATAATTTTAATCCGGATTTAAATTAAAAAATTAAAATTTCCGAAATTTATGAGAGCTTCGTGTTGAAAGTATGGGAATAAAACCGAGACATCAACACATATTAATAAAAGAAAAGTCGGGATGGCAAAAATTGCGTGAAAATACGGGAATGTCCAGGAAAATAAGGGGTCATATGATCATAATATGTGGGAATTCCTTTGATATCCTGGTATTGTTTCCTTGAAATATGGTCATTAGTAGTTACAAACAATTTCTTTGAAATAAAGCGTCATCAATCATTTGATCAGCGCGACATACATTTTTGCTTTCTTTCTCAGCTACATTGAAGGACCGGACACGCCCCTCTTCATATCCCAGAGGGGGTATCGAAGCGTTCCCGAAGGGTGGGTGCATCCGGTAATTTATTAATTTATGTAAAAATAATAAACAACGTTGTTTCATATATCCAGGGACGGGCTTAAGTATTTTTCGGCCCGGTGCAAAAACAGCTTTACGGCCGCCTAATTTTGCGGGGTTCCAAGGCGGGGGTTCCCAATCTCTCAGTGCGCATGAACACCCCGATGCACATGCCTGGTTTACATTGGCACCCGAGAATGAATATAGAACTACTACATTTCATGGTCATGAAAAACAACCATTAAATGAATTTGGACGATAGTGCCCCCTGTTCTGCGAAAAAATTGCAAAAGTGCCCCCCAGACGGTGGTTCCCCCCCCCCATACTTAGGCAGGGCTGCTAGGTTGATATCTTTTGCGTGTCCGTTATCGAGAGGTTCTAATGTATTATTTTGTTTCGTAAAATAAACTTTTCAATCGTTTTCCTTCATCCCGGGGTCCAAGCTGATTTTTGGTCTGTTGGAAAGTTTAGTTTACATAGATGGTGAAAAAAAAAATTTATTCAACGACAATCGACTTGATGTCTAGGTTTTTCTTTCACCAAAATATAGTCACGATGGAGTTATAAACGATCTCCATGAAATAATAATGACGTCATAAGCTATCTTATTAGTGTGTGATATACGTAGCTACTTTCTTTCGTAGATAAAAACAAAAAAATCGAGGGGTTTTTTTTTTCCAAATATATGAGGTATATACAGTTATATGAAAGAATTTTCGATGTAACGTTGGGTCGTTATAACAACCATCGACTGTGTATACATGTGCGGAAAGAGAAACAAAATGGTTGTGCACATTCTCTCAAGCGGTGATTCCCAACGTAGGCGTTAACACACTCTGGGGGGCGATGGAATGTTCCGGGGGCGGTAAAAGCTTGGGTATAACATAGGATCCTATGGGTTAGATTGCGTTGGGGGGGGGGGGGATTTGAGAGAAAAAAATTTCTGAAGTGGGCGATGGGACAAAAAAGGTTGGGAAACTGTGATCTAAAGTAAACGATCAGAACAGAGTGGGAACCTCTCAGGCTATTTTATAAGAAACTTAAACTGGTGGGGGCACTAGAAAAAAAGGGCTATCGAAGCGGAGTAAGTTCCAGAGTGTTCCGTACAAATGACATAGGCAGCGAAAATTTTAAATTTTAATAAAAATATTAATCAATAAAAATAGTAATTAATAAAAGTAGTAACTAATGAAATTATTAATTATCAAACTCATATTAATTATCAAACTCATATTAATTAATTACACCTCTCTCTCTCTCTCTCTCTCTCTCACTCTCTCTGTGTGTGTGTGTTAATGCATAGCATATGCAAAACAGGGAGGGCGGCGATGTACAAACATGAAAAAAGCATAATAAGAAATCTATCAGAAGTTAGAGCGAGCTACAATCAAAAATTATGCACAATCGGGATAATGACGCATTGATTCAAAACAATATAAAGCCGGGTTTTCCTAGGAGCAGGTTTTCCATGCCACGCGCAACGTGAATCACCCAGCGCGACACGCCTTCACCAACAAGAAAAACAGTATAGCAACAGTATTTTTATTCGCAAAGAACGCATTCTATTGCACTCATTTTTTGTCATTATTTCAGGAACGCGTTGATAATCTGGATCGTAATCAACCACGATCCAATGAAAGGGAATGGCATTTAAATTAATTTTACAAAATTCATAAATTATTAATAATAATTATCGTGCTCCACCTGCTGACACTTCATCGTGGCTCGAACAATATTGAACAGACATAAATTTTTGTCATACTTTTAAAGCGCTTCATCATCTCTTTATTGTAATACGTTGCAATTCGATAACTTTGATCATTTTTCGAATTATTTGTTGCTGTTTTTGTTTAATTAATGTAAATTAATAGAAGTAAGGAAGTGGAATTCCGTGACCCCCACAAGGGTGGGGCTGACAGGCATTATCGTCTTAATAGTATCATGGGCCCCCAAGCCAACGGATTTTTTGGAGGCCCTACCTGAAAAATTCTCGAAAAACTCATGTCTCGTTTTTCTGAGGCACCTCTTCTCTTGAGGCTCTTCGGATGCGGCCCGGGGTGGGGGAAGCATGCCTTAAGACGGCACTGCCTAAGGTTCGCACCACGCGTTCCCCTTTTTCAGTTTTGAATCTGGTAACCCTATCTGAAGACCACATGATCAGTATTTTCACTTATTTGTTCGATCATCCATATCATCCGATTTTTTTTGTAGAAAGAAATAATTATTTTTTCTACATAAAAAAAATCGATTATTGCAAATGTACGAATTTTGTTACCGAAATTTTCATCTCATAAAAAGATTTCATGATAAAAAAATAACGCAAACTCTATCTCTCTCTCTATCTTTTTTCATGAATTGTTTTTCGCATGAGTTGCCTGAAATTTCGAGATTAGATGGCAGCTCCAACAGTATATGAATCAAGCCTCCATCGAGCTTATACTTATTACTGGAGAGAGTATGACGTCAGCGGTCTCCGCCTTGTCAGTGATGAGAACATCTTTCGTCGGAACATCACGTGACTCGGTGAAAACAAGCACAATCCCCCGTTATTTTCTTATGGCATCCACAGGAATTTAACACAATAAATGAAATAAATAATTTCAGCATCGATGAGATAATTCTAGAATTAATGAAAGAAAATATTCTAGAATTAATGAAAGAGATAACTCCAGAATTAATGAAAGGAAATATTCTAGAATTAATGAAAGGAAATATTCTAGAATTAATGAAAGGAAATATTCTAGAATTAATGAAAGGAAATATTCTAGAATTAATGAAAGGAAATATTCTAGAATTAATGAAAGGAAATATTCTAGAACTAATGAAAGAGATAATTCCAGAATTAATGATAGAAAATATTCTAGAATTAATGTAAGCGATAATTTCAGGATTAATGAAAGAGATAATAATAAAATTAATGAAAGATAATTCCAGAATAAAGAAAAGAGATAATTCCAAAATTTATGAAAGAGACAATTCCAGAATTAATGAGATATAATCTCAGAATCAATAAAAGAAATAATTTCAGCATTAATGAAAAAACAAATCCAGAATTGATGGAAGCAATTATTCCAGAAGTAGGGAAAGAAATAATTAATAAAGGAAATAATTCCAGAATTAATGAAGGAAAATTCCAGAATTAATGAAGGAAAATTCCAGAATTAATGAAGGAAAATTCCAGAATTAATGAAGGAAAATTCCAGAATTAATAAAGGAAAATTCCAGAATTAATGAAGAAAAATCCAGAATTGATGAAAGAAATTATTCCAGTATTAATGAAATAAATAATTTAATCTTTTCCCACATTTAGTTGAGTTCTTTATCTTTTTTTAATCTTTGAAACCCAATATTTAGAGACCGAACTGTACATTTCTATGGGCAAATTGCCAGGCGGGAATTTTGTTTTCACAGAGTCGCGTGATTTTCTTGCATTTGATGTCGCTGTAACTAGCGGCTAAAAATCCGACATTCCCTGGTGAACTTGGCCAATCACAGAGGAGCGGGAGTGAGTTACTCTCGAACCGGTCGTTACTTCGTGTAAACTGTTCGGAACTTACAATGCGCAAGCGCGTTCCCGTAATGTTCTAATATTCTGCGCTCTTTTCTCATTTTTTTCTGGCTCTCATCTTTATTTTTTTCCATCAATATTTTCTACATAGTTCTATTTTTTTCATCAATTTCCTGTTGGAACCCTTGGTTTGGGTTCATGTATTTGAGGTTAATTGATTTTTCTTTTATAATTATTTTTCCTACATTGTGTATAATTCTGTTTTTATTTTTCCTGCATTAAATACATTTTCCTGTTATTATTTTTCCTACATTACGTATATTTTTTTTTATTTTTCCTACATTAAAAGTACATTTTCCTGTAATTTTTCCTACATTGTGTATTTTCCTACATTACATGTATTTTTCTGTTCTTATTTTTCCTGCATATTAAGTACATTTTCTTTTAATTATATTTTCTACAGTAAGTATTACTTTATTCCTGCAAAGAAGGATAAAAAATCTGAAAATCCTCTCCTTGAGAAAATTCTATGTACACCCACCTATGCTTTCCTGTAAGTAACTATATGTTTAATTTCTGTCAACCCCTTTTAAATATGAATCAATAGAATTAAAGAAATCTTAGGGATGAAATAAAATAGAATTTACAATGTCTAAGTCTCTTCGCGCATGACGTTTCCATGATTTATTCAATGTGGAAAAAAAAGGAACCAAAAAAATAAATAAATAAAGCTGTCTAAATTCATTAACATTTTGCGAGCACTTTCAAAGTGGTTTACTACAATTTCTGCTTGTATCGCTGAACTTTTGTGACAAGCTTATGACTTTTGAATTTAGAAAACTAATCACTTCCACAACCCTTAAGGTTTTTCTTGACTTGGTACACACTGTGGATACAACACATCCTCAGACCAATATTTTGGGATTAGCTCATGATTAGTGGTAAGTTATTAAAAGTTGTTTTGGCCCCACTGTTTGGGATGGTCAGCTCAAGTTGGTTTTTCAATTTTAAGGTGCAAATCTAAGCCAAACTCCCATTTAACCCTTTAAATGGTTTTTGAAATTTTCCTGATCAGCATTTGAAATTGCCACATTTGGAATTGCAAAACCTTGCCATTATGTGTGTGGCTTTCTATGAAGAGAACCCTTTTTGTATTATTTATATATTGATCATATATTTCTCTTTTTTTCTCGCTTCTTCTTCTCATCTAACCTAGAACAATAGCTAACTCTGCCCACTAACAGTTGATTGGCTGGAGGGGAATGGAAAACATTTTATTGTAAAAACAGTTTCACTGTATTTTAATAGGAGACAAAATATTTCGGGGTGACAGAAATAAAGCAGATCAGGTTTGACAAGATATCTCAGGATTGCCACTGAATGGGTAAAAAAAGTCTCTTTGGGCAGAGCAACACGGTCTATAATATTAAAAATTTAATTCATGATCATGTTTATTTTTAATATTGTAAAATCATGTCTGCAATGTCTTATTGATGGCCTTATCCTCTCGGCTGTTAGAATAATTGTTTATTCTACAGTTTATATCTGTTTATCTACTGCATATATATGTTTATCTTCAATGTTATAGAATGTCTGATCTCATATTGATTTTGATGGTCTGATCCTCTCTGCTATATCAGAAAATTGCTTATTCTATAATGTATAAAAATTCAAAACACCACGTACATCTGCACAGTATTACAGAATACTATGAAAAATAGCATTTTCAATCTATGGAAATACAAGCAGCAATTAAAAAAAAAAATTTAAATTTCAAAATATATAAAATCATGTTTATTTCAAATTGCCTTTGGGACTATGACATGGTGTGTGCAACTTTGTTTATTTATGTTAAACGTCATTCAATAACATATGCCTTGATAAAAAATTTTGTGTTCAAAAATTTTTTCCCTCTCACTGTGTATAATTTGTACATTTCTATTATTCTCACAACCGTTCAAATATTACGTAAGCGCCAATAGGGAAAAATAGGGTTTTATATTTGCTTTTAATAGCAAGGGAGGGAGGGATTGGAATGAAGATTATCTAAGCATTTGGATGAGAACATATTGGCATGGCTTTATTCAAATCGGGTTTGAAGAAAGTTGAATATATCAGTTTATCGAGGATATATAACTACAGTACCTTGGCTAACAATTTTTTTTTCTGCCTTGGCTAACAGATGCGATTAATGAACATTTTCTTTGATACAAATGCAAGCAATGACATAAATCAGCTGCATCATGAGATGAATTTAAGCTAATCATTGTCAGAATGTCACTCGAAGATTTACTCACATCCCCTTTTTTGTAATCTTTTTTCCACATGTACCAAAACACAAATGGATGGGGGACACCTACACACTCGACTGTGTTAACACTGGCTTAAGCAGAATAAAGCTGGTGTTTGTGTGCATAGTTTAAAATAAAAAGATCTGTATCTTATACTCCTATAAATTCCTCATTTATAGCCCTCAAAGCTATTCATTTTAGCATTTGGTCAGTTTTTATCGTCTTTATAACATTCCTTGGTATTTTAAAAAACAAACTTGGTATTTTAAATTTTGAGCCATACCTGGAATAAATTAAACAATATTCCATCGAAGCTTATGGGAAATTGTGTTTCAACAAACAAAAGTGATTCTGGAGCGAATTTCTTCATACAATACTGTATCCTCATTCAGAGCTGCAACTAGATACTTTGTCACCCAGGGCAAGCTGGAATTTTGGCGCCCCTTGCATGTAGAGGAAGCAGTTAAAGAGTGAATTTGGCGCCCCTTCTGGTTCAGCACCCAGGGCACCAGACCCGCCTGTCTTCCCCCCCCCCCAGTTGCAGCCCTGTCCTCATTTCCAACCAAATCTAATACAGTATCTCATACTACTAAAGACATAATTATCAAAAATTTCCTGTAAATTGAACATTCATCGCACTGATATAGATTTTTAATAGAATGATTTTTCATCCTTTTAATCAAAGCATTGATATGTGATTTGGAAAATGATGCATCAGTACTTGGACCAGATTTTGACCACATTTGACATTTTAATGAAATGAAACTCACAGGGCACTTAGATATGCTACACATATTAGTAAACAGCTCAGCAAACCATGCATTGAAGATTATTGTTTAGATCAGTGGTTCTCAACCTGGGGCCTTATGGTCCCCTTGCGGTCCTGGGATATTCTAGGGGGGCCACGGGAGAAAATCAAAAGAAAGGTGATACACGACAGGTGGTGAAGGGAGTCATAGCGAGCTGTGAAGAGAAAAGCTTTAAAAGTGAAACATAGTTGAAAAATATTACTACTTTCAGAATCCATCAGATTCGTCCATAGAAGGGGGCGTCTTAACCCTTGGGTATATGTGGGCATGACCAGGATCTTCATGTCTATAATGGAAGGAGGGGGACTGCACTATATGGGATCTGCTACTATGATTTTCATATGTAAGATGTTACTTAAAGCTAAGTATGGAGGGCCGCCAGAACAACGGTTGATGTGTTGGTAGGGTCGATTTATCGTGCATGTTCGTTGAATCGTCCCGTATTTCACACAACCGTTTTTTACAATATAATTTGACTCCTGGGGGAGATGATAATCCACCATTTGCATTGATCTGATTTATTAAAATTTCATTCATAATAAAAAATAGAGAGTATCTCACTCTTGGATGAGGGTAGAGGGGGCCCTGGATAGGACAGGGGGCCACGAGAAAAAAGTGTGATCCATGGGGGGGGGGGGGGCCACGAGCTGAAAAAGGTTAAGGAACACTGGTTTAGATGAAAGGGGTTTTGAAACCAACTTGATCGATGCTCTTCTGAGCATTCAAAATGTACATGCACTATTAAGGAATCAAAAAGTTATTTTTTTAGTTTTACTGGCACACAAGATGCTAGTAAAATATTATAAAGCACAATGGCAATTGATGGTTGTTTTGTTGATTGGTAGAGGTGCTCACCTCAACAGTGCAATGTCCTGAAATCCCGATCTATTCTACTAGGTTGCTTCAGATCAACAAGAGAAGTAAAGAGGGCCCGGGGGGGGGGGGGGGCCTACACAGGACCTACCTTTAAAAAGGGGGGTACAGGGTAAAATATTTCCTCTCATCACAAGCTTTCAAAAAACATTTTAAATTTACAGAAATTAATGAAAACAGTACAGATATTTTTATACAATATTTCATTAAAATTATTTGAATTTAAATTTTTAAATTCAATTTTTATCACTTGGGGTCACCCATTATACAATATATCATTATATCCCCCACCCGCGTATCTCTCGGGAATGGGGAGGGCAGCCGAAGCCCCCTTGGTTAATAACGGTACTAATCTAGAAGGTTTTGGTCCAGTTTACTTCATTTTGCTGACAAGTGGGGTTGGGGAGGAGTAAAAACCCATAAAATTTTGCTTAAGTAATACTTGAACGGTCTATAGTTACGGCCCAACCACTTCCTTCTGGAACTATTTTAACTTTTCTCCAGCTCGGAAGGTTTCAATCTGTTGTTTACACTTCTCTTACAGTGTTTACGCCGCTAAATTTACGGTTCGAGAGTAACTCATTCCCGCTCCTCTGTGATTGGTCGAGTTCACTAGGGAATGTCGGATTTTTAGCCGCTAGTTCGCTGTAGTCGCGGCTACTGGATGCTTCCTTCAGCAAAGCTCAATGCCAGCCTCAGAATCTCCGTCGTCTGCTTTTTTCCAGGTTACTTGTTTTGGACGTCTCCTTGTGTCTTCAAAAAATTACTGAACTGGCAGTTTGAACTTTCAGTTTCGTTTGTGAGCTTAGCTTGTAGGGAACTGAAGGAACCGTCTGTCGTCTGCTCATTAAGAGGTTATTTGTTTCGGACGTCTCCTTATTCTCGAATAAAATAACCGAACTTTCAGTTTAAATTTCCAGTTCAGTTTATGAGCTTTGTTTATAAGGAACTGAGCGGAATAAAGAATATAGTTTTTTTACCGTAAACTTCATCCTCACCACATGAGTCACTGTTAAATTTCAGGTTAGATGGCAGCACATTACTGTAAAGTAGAGTGTGGAAAAATTCACTTTTTATGATCTTACCTGTCGTCTGCTTGTCATGGGCGGAGATACAGACCAGCGTCAGAGGTGACGTTGACTGATCTATAGCCGGGTTGCACTAGAACTCCTTAATACACGTATATGAAGGCGTCTTCGGTTGCACAATTCCATTATGTACACAGGTTTTAACCTGGGATACGCTCATTGGCGAAGATCTGGGGCTAACGAGAAAGAGAGGGCTACGGCACTCGAAAGTCACGTGACCCACTGGGTCCTACTTTTTTTCGTTGCTCGTTCGTGTTGCTGCTTGCTTTAGCTGAGAGGAAGGTATTTTTTCAGTGCTTCGAATATGCGATCCAATAATCAAGCTTTATAATATTTTATCTTTGCCAATTTTAGCTTCTGAGATACATGCAAATGCAGGTTAGTGTCAAATACTACCATCTTTGTTATTATTAATTTAACATATTTGTCTGTATGAAGTAAATGAAATTGTGTATGTTACCACGCGCGAAGCTGTTCGTATTTCTGGCATGGAAATTGCATGATTTAACTAATCAGTAGGGGTATAATAATTAAGTTAAATTTGCGATTTAAGGTATAATAATTAAATAAATTTGCGAAATGATGAACAGCTTGACTAAAGTAACTAATAATTGTTATTCAAATCGTCTAGAAAAGCGTTGATACACATGTATGGTGCAAATTTTTTTGCCTATGATGAGAGTATAATGTAAATAAAATGCACATATACACTCATATCGCTTAAATAAAATTATGGCTATGGTTAGTATAATGCAAATAGAATTTTAAAAGATGAGTGGATTTATCAATTTAAAATGTAATGGTATATTAAGAAAAGTAAAATCGTTTCTTTTTATTAGCATTGTGTATAATTTTATTGCATATTTCAAGAAACTAAAAAAGCAATTTTTCTTTAAATTCAATATTGGCTAATAGGTTTTTGTTTTTTCTGTTTATAGATAGATTGCACTGCCCAAGCGATGTATGTGGCAAGTTGGTGATCAACGATTTGTTCGCCAAGCGAGGAGCCTCTGAGGTCACAGTAAAAAAAGTAAGCAATTTTCCTTCAAATTAAATATTGGATAAATTTTTTTTTCTTCTGTTTATCCGTATAAAGTCGAACCCGCTTATAATGCTTAATAAGAATTACTTAGTAAGAAGTACTAAGATTTCCCACATTCAAAGCGTTTTCCCACTTACAATATTTTTCAATGCCAGATTTTTTAAAAACCTTATAAGCGGGATCCACTGCATATATTACAATGCCCCAGCAATGTTGTGTTGCAGGTTTGCAAATGTTATGCATTAGCAGTCTTCTCCCAGAAGCACCAAGGTGCTCAATGCTCATGTCTGATTTCATGCTCGCGAGCACTTCATCAACGCTTCAATTGAACTCCCTGTAAAAGTTACACTCAAGTATTATATTCATGCAGATTTCATTGATACACATTTGTGTAATCATTTATTAATGAACAGTAAAATAAGTTTGAATAGTTTTTGTAAGAACTTAGCCTACATTTTATATATTTATGCTTTTTTCATTTTGAAAGTGTATGTATTTGTACTGTAGAGAGTGTTTCCCAACCTTTTTGATGTAGTGGACCCCTTAGTGAATGTCAAGACACACAACACAGACTCCTGTAGCGAAGGGCAAATTCCATGTTACCTTCCCGTGCAATCCAAAATGTGTTTTTTTTAATAATTTATATATCAAAAAAATTGAAGTACTAAATTACAATTGCACAGCATTAAATGTGTTCTTTGTGTAATAATAGTAAATAATTGTCACGGCCCATGGGGCCCCGTTGAAAAACACTGCTGATTTTGTTTCCTGCTGTGTGTTGCATCTTTTATGACAATGTTTTAACATCTGTAACAAATCCTGGAGATCTCGCTTAATTTATTTTTAATGTTTTTTTAGGGAACTTTCTGAAGGTTTGAATGCATCTGAGAACAGTTTTATCTCGTCGGAAAGATATGCTGGTTTCTTCTATGTAGTTCTCGCTGACGTGTTGCTGTATGTTTCTGATGAGCCTGTGATCGAGTGCGGGTTAAACAGCTGGAGTTACTATGACTCTCCTGTGGCTCTTGATGCCTTGTCATCTGATTAGTGATGCGCATGGATTGATTGACGAGATTCCCACTGGCCCTATCTTCAACTGGGGCATGGCAAGATGTTTTAGATTCGTTCAAGTATTATGTTTCTAATTGGTCCTAGTGTTTCGAGTGGTGATTTCATTCCTGTGAGTGTCAAATCGTGCACGTCAATTTTGTTGATGTCATTACGGTGATCTGCAATTTTTGTGATACTGTTTCTTAAAATGACATTTTATTGTGAGTGAGTTGAAGGCCCTTTATTTCAAGTAAGTAATGTTTATTCCAGAAAGAAAGTGGGGTAGTTGACGTTTTCCTCTTCTGGAAAAGATGCTGTATTTTTCATCCATGTTTATAAACGTTAAAATATTATACTATATTTTGGTGTGCATTTTTCATTCAATAATTAAAACAACTTGAAAGATTATTATTACTCTTATTTGGTTTTTGAGCTTATGAAGCAGAATCTGTAGTTTCAGTAGAGAATAATTTGGAATTCCCAAACACACAGAACTGCTTTAAGATAGGTTTTCCTTTGAGTATTATTTAAGACAGTGGTTCTCAACCTTTTTTTTGTGACTCGCTTTTCTGTATATAATTTCAATGGCGGAGCCCTTTTTGCATATAATTTTTATGGCGGACCCCTGTAGACCTTTTTTTATTTCTCTATCAAATTTACTGATTTATTTTATTTTCCTCGAGTCGCTGCGGAGCCCTTAGAAATTGCACACGGAGCTCCAAGGTTTCCGCGGAGCACTGGTTGAGAATCACTGATTTAAGATATCAAGGTGGTAGTATGCTCCCACAAAATTATTTTACTTCTAGAAAAATTTAGTTAAGAAAAAAAGGTAGCAGCGTACCTACTACTACTTCACCAAACACCAGGGTTGTTTGGTTTAAACCTTGGTTTTAACCAAGTGGTTTTTTTCAAAAAATCAAATAAAAGTTGCCTAAATATCATTTTTTTTCCTTGAAAAATATCATATTGGTTCATTATTAGCCAAAATGCTTCATTTTTACTACATTTTATATCCTTGGGGTACATTCTGATGGTATATCTTTAAATGACATAAGATTTTATAAGTGTTTTTTTTCAAAAAGTCTCGTAAAAGAGGCCAGAATATACACTGCTGGCCACCCAAATTGCAACACCAAGAAAGACGAGATATCGCAACAATATTTATTTTGTAGATAACATGTTGACCAAGCATCAAATGATTAAATTTATAGACTTCTGTGAAGTGTGGTTCCTGCCAAAATCAGTAGCCAGAGTAGCCGCCACTGTTGGAGATCACCGCTGCCACACGCCTCGGCATTGATTCAAAGAGACTTTGGATGTGTTCTTGGGGTACAGCAGACCAAGCAGCTTCCACGCGTTGCCAAAGTTGATCTGGGGTGGCAGCTGGGGATGTAATCTGGGTCAATCGTTGAGCAACCATGGACCACATGTTTTCTATCGGCGAAAGATCCGAAGAGCGAGCTGGCCACGGAAGCAATTCAATCTGGCGATTGACGAAGAACCTTTGGACAATGCGTGCCACGTGTGGTCGCGCATTATCCTGTTGAAATATGGCTGTGGGCAAGCCCTGAAGGTAAGGAAGGACAACTGGCTCCAACACCTCGGAGATGTAGCGCTGGCTTTTTAAAGTACCGGCAATGCGTACTAGAGGAGTGCGAGAGTGATATCCAATACCGCCCCATACCATAATACCCGGTGCAGGACCAGTGTGGCGGTGCATAACGCAGCTGTTCAGCATCCTCTCTCCACGGTGTCTCCAGACTCGAATCCGACCATCGTGGTGTTGCAGACAGAAGCGTGACTCGTCAGTAAAGACAATTTCATTCCATTGTGCCGTCCACATCCTTCTTTCATCGCACCATTGGCGGCGGAGACGTCTGTGGTTCTGCGTCAAGGGTAGACGAAACAATGGACGTCTTGCGGACAGACCACTCTGCTGTAAACGCCGTCGAATTGTACGCGCAGACACTGGATGATGCGGTACAGACTGAATGTGCTGTGCTATGGTTCGTGATGTGGCTGAGCGATCCGTCACTGCCATACGCACAATATGCCTGTCATCACATGAAGTGGTGCACTGAGGTGGATGCGATCGAACACGTCGGTCCGTCGTACCCTCCTGCATCCAACGATCACATATCCGCATTACAGTTGTTTGGTTTCACCCAACACGACTACCGATTTCCCTGAAAGATAATCCACAATATCGGTAGGCCACTATCCTTCCTCTGTCGAACTCGGATACTTGATCAAAAGATGATCGCTGTTTTCTACGAGGCATAATTGATCGTTTTTTTGAAAAAAACCACAAGAAAAACACAATTGCTGTACTTCAAATCGTCGAAATCTCCAAGCCTCAAATAGCGCTTTGAAGTGGCGCCACAGGCGCGCGTGATGTGCGTCTGCGCTGAAATTCTAATCATTTGCATATCTCACCTCCGCTAATGCATGTTGTAAATTTTATATTATTTGCATGCTTCCTTCCGGGTGTTGCATTTACGGTGGCCAGCAGTGTATATATATTTTTCATTTAAAGTATCTTAGTTATTTAAAGTTATATATAAAAGCCAAAATTTCTCATTCTTACAACATTTTCTAACCTTTGGCTACATTCTGATGCTCTATCTTTAGCAAATTCATGAATAAGGATTGCATCACACATCTAAATATAGTGGTGTATTATCTCACAGGGGTTTTTTTCCCCTTGACAAAGAAGCAGCTACAGTAGTGACACCATCATGTTAGGGGCAGGTGGTCCTATAATCCAATAAAGACACCAGCTGTCCTTAAAGGACAAAGACTAGTGTACTAGTTGTTACATTACCTCACATACATTTTCATTCCCATAAGAAGTAGCACATCTCCTACTGTACATTTCCCAGTCTTAATATTCAATAGTTGTTTTTTTTATACTTTCACACGCACACACACTGTTAAGCCCAGTTAATCAAGGTTCTACTGTATAGTAGTAACAGATTTAAGAAAAATAATCAGCTATATACAGGGTGATTATAATTTAAGTTTTGATTACAAAACTATACAATAAGTACTGATCAGAATGAGTTGAAAATTTGCATGGATACTCCTGAAGCAATGGACGTTTCTTTCGCAAAAGAAAAAAGTGCGAAATGTGCAAGTAAATGATGCTGTACTTGGCCAACAGTATAATCTATTTTGTGCAACCACATCATTTCGACACTTCCACAGCATCAGTGTGTGGATAGAACTTCTATCAAGATGCACATTGCAATACCAGCAAAGCAGCTGCTGAAGACCCATTTTGAAAGGACGCACCTTAACCCTTGCAACTTCTGGCTGTGGGGGTACCTCAAAATGTTATAAACAGTGGTCAGATTGCAAACTTTGGTGAATTGCAATCTCCAGCACATTCCCTATATGTTAGAAGTTCCTCAGGAATATGAACGGGGGGGGGGGACGTTTGGTTTAATAAAGCTGAATTGCAAGCACATTCACATTATGACCATGGCATACTCCGATTCTGTTGTTGAACAAGAATTTTTGTGCTTTCAACCTCATAGCCAGAACACGCGGTGGACAACATATTTAACATTTCTTAAGTAAGTTGTAGTTATTTGTTCAATTTATTCGTTTTTTGTGATGTTTCCATGAATTATCGAATCATGAAATGCTATAATTAAGGTATCATTCTGCCATGTGGTGTCCTTATAAGAAATGACTAAAAGAACTAAACTGATAAGAACATACAACACCACCTAGTGTTGTGTAAGGGGAACTAGGGAGTTCCACCTCGGACATCAAGTAGACAAGATGTCTAAATGTTCTGCTCTTTCCGCTTTATAAATTCTTCCTATCTATATGTATGTAATCTATCTAAGTCTAACGTAATAATAAATACTCATCAAAATAAATACCCATGTGTTATCCACTCGGCTCACAAAAGTGTTAAAAGTAAACACAACAAGTGGCGACGAGGCCCATCTTAAAAGTTGGATAGAGTATTTACTCGAAGACTGCAAAAGGTAGGAGAAAAAGTTTTTCATACATCTCTGACGATGGAAAATTTAGTTGAAGAGTTGATAAGACAGAATCAAGCTCTAATGGTAGCTCTCAAAGAGCAACGAGGCTCAACGTCAACAAACCAAAAAGTGACGGTTTCGTTTGATAAATACGATGAAGCTTCAGAGACTTTCGATGCGTTTATAGAACGTTTCGAGGCGTTTTTAGACATTCAAAATGTCCCAGAAGAAAAACGTGCTAAAGTCTTAATTTCGAGCATTTCTGCAAAGCTCTACAACTTGTTAAAAAATTTACTGTCTCCGGACAATCCATCAGAGAAAGAATTCGCCATTTTAAAGAATGTTTTGAAGAACCATTTGAATCCTAAAGCATTGATTATACCCAGTAGGCACATGTTTATAAACAGAAAGCAGAACGAAGGCGAAAGCATCAGTTCGTATATAGCCGAATTGCGACATCTCGCAATCGCGTGCGATTATAAACAAGAGATGTTGAACACCATGCTTCGGGATGTTTTCGTCAGTGGGCTCCGAGATAGAGCGATCCTCGATCGTTTATTTGAGGAAGACGACATCGAGCTAGACAAAACAATAAAGATCGCGCTGGCGATGGAGAAAGCTGTTCAGGGGGCGAATGAGATTATCGGGAAGCCGGCAGAATTGAAGGTAGTGAAAGCGGGGAAGAGGAAAACGAAACTGCCCACGCAAAACAGAAACTACTCTGCCGCCGCTGTCAAATATCTGCCGTGTATACGATGCACAGGGACAAATCACGATAAAGACTCCTGCAGATTTATTGCTAGCAAATGTCGCTTCTGTAAAAAAATCGGGCATATAGAAAAAGCCTGCTACGCGGCAAAGAAGACTCAATCGACACCTAACAAACAGAAACAGATTTCAATTGAGGAAAACGAAAATGACGTTTCCATGTTTGGGTTAGAGAGGGTATTGAGTGAAGAGCCGAAAAAGCCTCCGATGATGGTTACTGTCAACATAGACAATAAACCAGTGAGTATGGAAGTTGATACGGGTGGAACAGTATCAGTAATGAGCTTACAGAGATTCAGAAAAATATCGAAGAAAAAAGTTCAACCTACGAATTTAGTATTCCGGACATACAATGGAGAAAAAATTGTCCCAGCGGGATATGTCACTGTGAAAGTGGAGTACGGAAAACAAAAGTTGCACTTGAACTTATATTTGGTGAGGGAAAATTTAGACACGATTTTTGGCCGTGAATGGCTATACAAAATCAATCTAGACTGGAACTCTCTTAAGGCTGTGAGGACCGCTAATGACATGGATCTCAAAAAATTGTTGGATGATTATAAAGAAATTTTCGACAACAAATTGGGTGAGATAAATAACCATGAAGTGGAACTAAAGCTAAAACCAAATGTTACCCCAGAGTTTCGTAGAGCGAGAACTGTGCCCTTCGCATTAAAAGACCGGGTTGAAAAAGAAATAGACCGGCTTGAAAGAGAAGGCATTATCGAGCGAGTTGAAACTTCAGATTGGGCTACACCAGTTGTTCTCGTGGTGAAACCAGACGGATCCATAAGGTTATGTGCAGATTATTTTGTCACATTAAATCCTAAGCTAGAGGTGCCTCAGCATCCCTTACCAACGTTTGAAGAAATATTCTCATGTTTAAATGGGGGTAAACGATTTTCAAAATTGGATTTCAGTCATGCATATTTGCAAATTAAAGTGCACCCTGACAGTCAACGACTCCTAACCATAAACACTCATAAGGGGTTATACGCCTGTAAAAGATTGATGTACGGCCTAAATGCAGCTCCAGCAATATGGCAGAGGTACATTGATGGGCTATTCCAAGGAATAGATGGTGTAAAAGTTTTTATGGATGACGCCAGAGTGATCGGAACAAATGACGAGTCGCATCTCAGGGCTTTGGAAAAATTTTTCAAAAAATGTCAGGAGCATGGGCTGAAGTTAAATTTGAAAAAGAGCACATTTTTTCAAAAAGAAATAAATTTCTTAGGTCACAAAATTGATGAAAATGGCCTAAGTGAAACAAATGAGAAAACTGAAGCAATTTTGAAAGTTACCGCACCGAAAAACGTTCAGGAAATAAAAAGTTTTCTGGGCATGGTAAATTTCTACGGGAAATTTTGTCCAAATCTGGCAACCATTGCCTATCCTCTCAATGAGCTGACAAAAAAGGACGTTCCGTGGCGTTGGTCTAAAAAGTGTGAGACTGCATTCAAGAAGATCAAAAAGGAAATTTGCTCAAAGCGAATCTTGATGCACTATGATCCTACACTACCTCTTACTCTTGCTTCGGATGCTTCTCCAGTGGGAATAGGAACAGTTCTATCACATGTCTTACCTGATGGAACAGAAAGACCAATTGCCTTCGCTTCTCGAACGCTGACAAAAACGGAACAGAGATACTCCCAGATTGACAAAGAAGCTTTGGCAATTATCTGGGCAGTAAAGAAATTTATGCTTTACTTGAAAGGCAGAAGATTTACTCTCATAACAGATCACAAGCCTTTGGTAGCGATATTCAGCTCGAAGAAAGGTCTACCAGTGTTGACGGCTACTCGACTTCTGCATTATGCCTTGATCTTACAAGCATATCAATTCGATATCATTTATCGTAACACACAGAACCATGGTAATGCAGATTGTCTTTCCCGATTACCTTTAAGGTCGGAAGACTTAGTTGTCAAGGATGACGTAGAACTCTTCCAGTTGAATCAAATCGAAACACTACCAGTGAAAGCTCAACATTTAGCAAAAGAGACACAAAATGATGAAGAGTTGGGTCCATTGCTGAGGAAATTGAAATTCGGTGAACCTTTAGGAGGGAAGGAAGCCGAGTATACCTTGCAGGACGGATGTATAATGCATGGCCAAAGAGTTTTTATTCCGAAGAAATTTAGAAATCAAATTCTTGATGAACTCCATCAAGGCCATCTGGGCATTGTTAAAATGAAAGCAATTGCTCGGTCTACTGGAGGGACATTGATAGCGACATAGAAAAAGCTGCTAAAAACTGTCCAGATTGCTCCAGATTCAAGTCCGATCCGGTGAAAGCAAGGGTACACCATTGGGAATACCCGAGTGCTCCGTGGGAGAGAATTCACGTAGATTTCGCAGGTCCCATATTCGAGCATATGTTTTTGATCGTAGTCGATGCTCATTCTAAATGGATGGAAGTATACCCGATGAAATCAACAAACACGTTCAACACAGTTGAATGCCTACGGGACTGTTTCTCTCGATTTGGACTGCCTTTAGTGTTAGTGAGTGACAATGGTCCTCAGTTCACATCACACGAGTTTGAAATATTCATGAGGAATAATGGAATAAAGCACAAAACGTGTGCTCCCTTCAAACCATCAAGCAACGGGCAGGCAGAGAGATACGTTCACACCTTAAAACAATCCCTTCGGGCGATGCAAAAATTTCCCGGAAACATCTACCAAAAAGTGAGCACGTTTCTGTTGAATTACAGAAAAGCGCCAAATGCGACTACCATGCAAAGCCCAGGAATGTTATTCCTAAAAAGAGAAATCCGAACTAGGATAGACCTAGTCTTGCCAAATATCAAGAACAGGGTTCAAGAAAGAATCAGAAATGGGGTCACAGACTTCTATGACCGAACTTTCGAGCCAGGAGATCGTGTGGCTGTGCGAGATTACAGATCCGCCAATAACAAGTGGATGTTCGGAACTGTTCTCAACAAAGACGGAGTTCTACACTACACTGTAGATGTAAATGGAACTCTCTTCCGACGTCACATCGACCAGATGAGAGCAGCTGGCAATCAAGTTCAGCCGACCTTGGTGGTACCCAGAATTCCAGGCAAACATTCATCAACTCCTGTCGCTGCTGACTCCGAAGTACAGATTGCTCCAGAAGAACAGACAACTCCGGCAGAGATCAGTAGCGATCTACCAACACCAGCTAAGGCACCAGCGACGTCCAGCAAGCCACTAGCGATGCTCAGTACTCCCGTTCCTTTGCGACGTTCCCAACGAACCAGGAAAGCTCCTGTCCGGTTGGATCTTTAAATTAGCGGGGAGGAATGTGGTGTCCTTATAAGAAATGACTAAAAGAACTAAACTG
The DNA here is from genome assembly GCF_987345545.1 of Pholcus phalangioides. NCBI lineage: Eukaryota > Metazoa > Arthropoda > Arachnida > Araneae > Pholcidae > Pholcus > Pholcus phalangioides. The sequence continues at coordinate 3,150,602 of NW_028301611.1, forward strand.
ATAAGAACATACAACACCATCTAGTGTTGTGTAAGGGGAACTAGGGAGTTCCACCTCGGACATCAAGTAGACAAGATGTCTAAATGTTCTACTCTTTCCGCTTTATAAATTCTTCCTATCTATATGTATGTAATCTATCTAAGTCTAACGTAATAATAAATACTCATCAAAATAAATACCCATGTGTTATCCACTCGGCTCACAAAAGTGTTAAAAGTAAACACAACATGCCATGACTGACTATGGTTTCCATTCTGCGAGCAAATTTCCCACATATTGGATGATGTCATTAATTTTACATTTTTAAGTATTTTTTCCCCTTTATCAAATAAAATTGAATTTTTTCAGGAATATTCATGTCAATTTTCAAGTCATTCTGACAATCGTTTTTTTTTTAGTGTTTTGAAATCAGAACCTTAGTTATAATCACCCTGTATATCGTAAATCATTGCTAATTAATCTGCATTATTTATGATTCATTAAATACATTATATTCACCTAATTTTTATTACTTTTTGCAAAATAGCTTCGTAATTAAGTATACTGAAAGTAACTGGAGAAAAACCTTTATATATTATATGATTAATAATAACAAAAGAATTTTCAAACACACAGTAATCCATTGAGTTAAGCAAAAAATAATTAAATTGCAAAAGTTGGTTTTTGTTAAAATGTAATAAATATTTATTGATTAATTAGCATGGGAATAGTGTTAATTATATTAATAAACATTTTATTTTAGTTAATTATTGGAAGTTTGAATGATTTTTCAGAAATTTCATTGTTTTTAATGTTAATACTATTTAAAACAAAAAAACCCGGTTTTTTGGGTTTTTTTAAAAAGAACCCGTTTTTTTACCAACCCTGCCAAACACCAAATCTGGCCATATCGCAACTTACTGCCATTAGTGAGATGGGTTGGAAGTGAAGGCGCTGTTTATCGGTGGTCGCCTCGAGTTCGTTAGGGGAAATATCGATTTATCCTCCCTTGGTTTCGAACCCGGCACCCTGACAACAACCTTCACGATGGTAGGCGAGCATCTTACCACCATGCCACTCGGGCACGAGCGTACCTTCTACTGGCCCCGGACAGACATTTTTTTGTGTGGTTATTAAAATAGGAAAAAATTATGCAAAAAATAAGTTCATTTTTTGTCAGGCCCCCATTCGACTCCGTGTCCGGAAAATTCACCGCTATGCAATTCCATGCTAGGAAAATTCACCGAAACGAAGTTCGACACGAAGCTGCCGAGTCCGTGAGCAGGTGTGCTCGTGAGCATAGTGAGGGAGTGGGCGAGTGAATGAGTGAGCCGGTGAGCGAGGGGCACAGGCGTCGGAACCTAGGGGATGAGGCCCCCAATAATTTCTGGAAAAATAATGAAATGCACCATCCTCCTGCGTACGCGCTTGAGTCCCGTATATACGGGACGATAAGCACACACACTATTTCAGCCAGTCCAATTTTTTTTCTTCACGTTGGCGCCTCCTGGGAAGGAGCGAGTAAGTGGACGATAGGATAAGCGAGTTACCGACTGAGGAGGCGAGTGGGTGAGTGAAGGAGCGATTGGTTTGTCGAGTAAGTGAGTGTGAGTGTACGAGTGGTTTGGCGAGTGAGACAGTGTGGGTGAGTGAGATACTGAGTTCGTGAGCATAGTGAGGGAGTGAGCGAGATACTAAGTGAGTGGGCGAGTGAATGAGTGAGCGAGGGGCACAGGCGTCGGAACCTAGGGGATGAGGCCCCCAATAATTTCTGGAAAAATAATGAAATGCACCATCCTCCTGCGTACGCGCTGAGTCCCGTATATACGGGACGATAAGCACACACACACTATTTCAGCCAGTCCAATTTTTTTTCTTCACGTTGGCGCCTCCTGGGAAGGAGCGAGTAAGTGGACGATAGGATAAGCGAGTGAGCGAGTTACCGACTGAGGAGGCGAGTGGGTGAGTGAAGGAGCGATTGGTTTGTCGAGTAAGTGAGTGTCAGTGGACGAGTGGTTTGGCGAGTGAGACAGTGTGGGTGAGTGAGATACTGAGTTCGTGAGCGGGTGAGTGAGTGGGAGATTGGAACAATGAGTGGGCGAACGAGCTACTGAGTCCCATGAGTGAGTGGGCGAGTAGTGAGTGAGCTACAGAGTCCGTGAGCGAGTACAATAAGGAACTGAAAAAGTATATTAGAAAAATAAAACAGGAATATATCAGAGATACTTTTACGAAATGCGAGAATAACAAAAAAATGCAATGGAAATGTATAAATCAGAATATACTTAATAAAAGTGCAAAGCAAAATATACTCCCAATCTGTGATAACCATAACATTTTAGCGAAGAAATTTAACGAAGACTTTGTTACAAGAAACTTGGAAGAAATAGAAATAAACACAGTCTGTAATTGTGAAGATGACCAAACAATGACTAATTCTAACAATTCTATGTACTTCTTTGAAATTAACGATTATGATATTGATAAGGTTATGTCAGAATTGAAGACTAATAAAGCAAGTGGAATTGACCAAATTACCCCTAAGATGATGAAAATAATTGCCCATTATCACGTGGATGTAATAAAAAACCTAATTAACTCATCTATAACGGAAGGAGTCTTTTTTAGTGATTTAAAGTATGGCATAGTACACCCCATTTATAAATCAGGAGAGACAAATAACTTACTGAACTATAGACCCATATCAATTCTTCCAATATTTTCAAAAGTAATAGAAAAGTGCATAAAAAAACAGCTCGTAGATTTTCTTAATTATCAGCATTATTTAGCTCCTAACCAATACGGGTTTCAGAAAAGTAAGAATACAGAAATGGCCATCTTAGAGCTGTGCAATTATTTAAATACCGGGTTCAACTGCAATAAATTTTCTATAACGATATTTCTGGATTTAAAAAGAGCCTTTGACTACGTAGATTTAGAGATACTCACAGGAAAATTGTCAACAGCTGGTATACGTGGAAACATATTGAGCTGGTTTAAATCATACTATTCAAATAGGAAACAATCAGTTAAAATAGGTGAAGAAATGAGTACATTCATAGAAGAAAAAAAGGTGTCCCCCCAGGGATCTGTGCTTGGCCCGATATTGTTTCTCATTTACATAAATGATATATTCAAACTCAACATAAATGGTAAATTAATCTCATTCGCGGACGATACAGTACTGTATGTTGAAGACACTGAAATTACAAATTTAATAAAAAAAGTTGAAGAGGACCTATTTAAAATCAGTAACTGGCTCAAGAAAAATAAACTAAAACTAAACATACAGAAAACTAAATACATATGCTTAAAAACAAGAAACATAAATAGTTTGGCAAATTTAAGTATAAAAATTCATGATCATTGTCCGTGTCAACATATATTACAATGTAACTGTCAAGAAATTGAAAGAGTACATGAATACACCTACCTAGGAATAATAATACAAGATGATTTAAAATGGAAATCACAGTGTGAAAAAATAATAAAAAAATTAAGAATATATGCAGCAATTCTTTATAGATTAAGAGACACAATAGACAATAACTTTCTAAAAGATTTATTTTATGCTTGGATATATTCAACAGTAATATATGGAATCACTGCTTGGGGAGGTGCATATCAAACAGATATACAAAAACTAGATAATATATATAACAAGATACGATCCCAAATAACAAGCACCACAATAAACAACAACAAAACAGAATGCCATAAGCTAACTATAAGACAAAACTATGTTTATAGACTAATAAAATTTTCATTCTTAAACAATAATTGGTTAGAAATGAAACAAAATAGAACGTCATGTAGATTAAATAACATATATAAAGTTCCAAAAACAAATAAAACGTTATTTCAAAAGAGTTATAGATATACCGCTCCAAAAATAATGAATCTATACCATACAATCAATCATACAAATAATTACATAAGATCTAATAACAATATATTCAAGTTTTCTATGAATACCAGTCTAGAATATATATTACAACAATAATACAACCACATGATACAATCCATCTGTATGTAAAAATTTCTTTGTAACATAAATACAAAAAAAACAAAAAAAACTGTATATTGAACAATTATAAACCGACCTAAACCATAATAGGCTGTTGCTAAGAAAAATAATCTACGGAGAAACCCTGTAGACCTACTGGAAGGACAGGCATGTCCCTTGAGGTCAAAAGTGTATGTTTAATGTGTTTCTGTATATGCTTGTATATGTGTTTGTGTGTTATTAAAAAAAAAAAAAAAAAAAGTTATATACCAAATAAACATTTAATGAAAAGTTTGTCGAAAATTATGTCTCCTCTAACATTTCCCAAAAAGAAGTGTTATTTTTTGATTTCATCTTTCGAAGCTCTAGTTTCATGAAGCTCAGGTTTCGAAAATGTTTTTTGTCACCCACGAGGTTTTATGTGCAAGAATTGGATGTTTAAAACGAGATAAGTTTACAGAGCTTTTGAACTCAAGCATGGCTTTAAACAATGAGAAGCTGAGGCTCTCTTTTACCAGTTTTGCTGATGGAGAAAATTAAACTTATCTTTATATTTACTTTATTCCTCTAATGTTTTTTACAGCATCAGTAGTAGGACATGGGTCTGTGTCATAGGTCGACAGGTTAAAATCCCGGGTAGAATTGAAAATTTTAGTTTCTCCGTATACGCCACACTTCGCGATTTCTGTCGAGATTTGTATTTCTCTCTACGAGCGGCGTTCTGAGGTGCCGATCAAGATGATAAATTGCGATCAAATAAAATTTTGAAATTTTAATTTCGCTGTATATACCGCACTTTCGACTTTCTGTCCTGATTTGCATTCCTCCCAGCCAGGGGCGTTGGGGCTCCGATAAGGATAATAAATTGCGATCAAATAAATTTTTAAAATTTTGATTTCAACGTATACGCCACACTTCGCGGTTTCTGTCGGTAATTTTATAACGGTGTTCTTTGTTCCCACCTTGAACACTGCTGTCTGAGTTACCCTACTTCTCCAGTTCCCGGCCTACACTGGGCGAAGGGGTTTTATGCTTTTTTTTTTTTTGGGCCCCCACTTGAGTGGAAACACCTGCTAACCTATTCACATTCTGAATGTCGAATTTTTGACTAGGTCTCATATTGTCATGAGGCCCATTCCGCACTTGAGATTCCCGTGAAATGCCCTGGAGGACCCATGCGTTAAGACGGCAGTGGCCCTGACTACATGCAGTGCTTACATCAGAAGGCTGAGAGTGCAATAGCCCTGGCACCTCATGATGAATCTATATTTATTTTTACATTATAAAATTGGTAAATTAGTTATAAATGATAAAAATTCTCGGATTTTTATGATGATTTAATTACCGGAAGCAATCGCTATTTTTGAAACTGACTTAAACTAAAGAAATAGTTTCAAAGTAATTAAACGTCTTCAATTATTTCGGCCCCCAACCTAACCGGGTTCCCGTTGGCCCATTGTACACTGTATGAATTAAGAAATAGAGAAATACAGTGGGAAGAGAGTCGTCCGTTTATACAACTCTCCGAACAGAGGGGAACGAAGAAACAAAGAAATACAGTGGAGAGAGAGAGAGTCGTATAAACGGACGACTCTCTCTCCACTGTATTTCTTTGTTTCTTCGTTCCCCTCTGTTCGGATCTGGGGACCACCCAATGTCCAATAGTGCTACTACACTGATGTTTATCTATATATATTGCTCTGAAATAGAATGTTTTAACCCCCGCATCTGATGACAACCCGGTAACTTTAGATCCTTTCTACTCAACGATAACTAAATCGTTTTCACTTTGATGAGCATCAAAGGAAAAAAATCAATCGATGGTCATATCCTTCGCCTCGGCCATTCTCTATTAGAAGGATGGCCGAGGTTCTTCCTCGGACTTTTTATGAGAGCAAAAGACCTATTCCAGAAAAGTCAGTCCCTGGAAAACTTAATCTTTTCAGTTGAACAGTTGAACCTTTTCCTTCTTGAAAAAAAAGACCCAGTCATAAAAAAATCGGTCTCGCAAATGGCGAAATATTTTGTGCGAGTTTTCTTTGACTCCCTTCATATTGGTAGGGTTGAAGTTGCTGTAAAAAAAAAGGCTTAGAACCTCCAAAGGGTATTTCAGGATGCCCTCCGAATATTGCAGGTCGTCATATTGAACTCATAGTGTTATGGGAATTATGGGATGACAAGTTGACTGTGTTCAGGGAGAAGCTTGAGCTTGACATTCTGGTTTTTTCAATCAAGATACGTATGTTACAAACAACTTTCAGTGGAGATTGTCTCCAATCAGTGATGTGTGCGTGTGGTAACCTCTTCCAGCAAAATTTCTCTGAAAAATTTACTTTAACTTTTACTAAATTTTAACGAGACTTTTGACTAAATTTTTAACGAGCATTCCGAAAATGTGCTGCCATCTAGTGGGGAAAACACGTAATCAAGTATTTTACAATAGAAAAGTGTATTAATTTTTTATTTTTTTTTCAAAAAATTCTTTTTTTGAAGAACTCACAAAATTTCCCGCAAATGCTAAGAAATTTCCCACTTGGACAAATTTTGGCCAATTTTTCCCTTGAATATGGGAAATTTCCCACGAGTTACCATCACTGTCTCCAATTAATAACTCGATCAGCGTGACATCTATAGCTACTTTCTCTTGTTGTTGTCTATGAAAGAAAGTACAGGCATAAGTAATGACGTCATAAATATTTCGATTTGTTGGCCATCTATAGCTGCTTTCTCTTGTTGTTATAGAAAGTAGCTATAGGTGTCGCGCAAATCGAAATATTGATGACAACCCTACTTCCTTTATAACAGCAACAAGAAAAAGTAGCTATAGATGACGCGCAAATCGAAATATTTATGTGATCGTTAGTAATTTAATCAATAGATGTCACGCTAATCTTATCATCATTGACGTCATCTATGAACCGATGAGCACGACATCTATAGCTACTTTCTTTTATAGACAAACAAATAAAAATAGGAATTTTTTTTTTCTTGTGCGTGTCGTCTCGTCGTTTTCCCCTCCCCGCCCACACGCCGTATGTTTGTAAACGTCTCCCGCTACGACATATGCCGCCCGTCGAAAGAGACGCAATTTAATAATTGTTGAATAATGCGGTCATTATTAATAATTATTTGAATGATTAAGGTTAAGACAAGCCACAGATTATCGTCACGATGTCTTCAACAAACGCTTTCGGTGACGTTGACACCAATCCTTTCGAGGTGAGTAAAAAAACATGTCATTGATCGCGTTGGTGGCTGTCAACGTTGACAGTTGTTGACTCTCTCCTCCCTTTGATTAACTCAAGCAGTACCTCAATGAACATTATATCTTTGGATAAAGCATTCTATCTTTATTCGCCATCAAATAATCGACCCCAATGCGGCTATTTCATCTCAAATTTATACAAAACCAGAGCCCACCCTCAAGTTCGGGGCGGCCTGGCGCATTTGTTGGGATTCTCTCTAGCGTAATTGATGCGGTGCATTGAATTTGATAGAAATAAGGTTTCGAAAATTTTGAGAGGCTCACCCTGGGGAGAACGCCCTCTACATTGTTGGTTCGGTTCCTTTTGGACCTAGAATTTTTCCGCATGTATAGTACATAAAAATAAGATTCATCCCTAGTTGGCAGGGCCCAGGCACGGATTCGAATGGGGTCGGTCCATGGCCCCCACATCCTGGAGCGGGGCCCCCCTAGGCTGGGATCTTTTGCAGGCCCCTTCTGTAGTTAATTTATAGCGTGAAAAAACATAAAAATGATGAGAACTATCCCGGGCCCCAGGGCTAGAGCCCTGTCAGCCCCCCCCCTTTGTGGGGGCCATGGGTCGATCGTCCCTCCAAAGAGCTGAATAATATTGGGAAATTTGTTCATTGAAAATGCAGGGCAATTCAACCAAATCCCATGCAATAAGTCGCCCCCTTGCAACACATCACACTAGATCTGTGCCCCTCCGTTCCATTCGAAGCTGAAATGTCTTCCTTCACAGCTGGAGATGTTTGCCTCTGCTCCATTCAAAGTTGAAGAGGTCCGCCTCCTCTTCCTTCGCAGCTGAAGATGTCTCTGCTTTGGTTTTCTCCGCAATTGAAGACCCGCTGCATTCAAGCCTGAAGATGCCTGCCTCTGAAGCCTTCACAGGTGAAATTTCTTCTTTGGCTTCATTTGCAGCTGAAACATAAATTTTCCTCTTCTTCAGCTTTCATCCCAGTTGAAGCTGAAGATACCTGCCTCTGTCTTATTCACCGCTGAAGATATCTGCCTTCACTTCAGTTGCAGGGTTTTTCACTTGGACTATTTCATCTGTTGATGTTTCAAATTTCTCTTGCAGGTTCTTGAATTTCACTTTCAGAAGCATTTGAACTTGTTTTTTAGAAACATTTTCCCACAAGCACTAGAAAACGGTGTAGTTTCCACATATAATTTACAGTTGAGTCTGTATTTAACTGAGTCCCATCGATATCCTTTAAAAAACTTCATTATAAAGAAAATTTGTTGAATTAAAATTTTTAAATCAAGTTATAGAAACGAAACAAAAATTGAAACTTGCTTATCTCTTTTTAATGTCTTTATAACATATTTCTAAACTGCACAAAAGTCTGTAATCCTGCTTTGTTTATCGCTTATTGCTGAAAAGCGATGAAACAATTGCTAAGCTCTACAGTAAACTTTAAAGGATATTAAAGGTGCTTTTTTGTTTTTAGTGTAACATAAAACCATGTGGTTCGTGGTCGGATATTTTGGAGGGGGGGGGGCAGATTTCCAAAAATATACTGCCATCTATTGGTGATATGTAGTACATGCAGATCCGAAACTAGGAATTTTGCCACCCTGGGCAAATAATTTAAAATTCAATTATTTTACACAATGGCGTTCTTTGTTTTCTCCCCCCCCCCCAAAAAAAAACTTGCCGCTCCCACCTATGGCAATCACCTTCACTGCCCCCCCCCCTTCCCGCAGTTCCTGCCCTGAGTGCATGTGCTATTTACAATTGATAAAGTATTGCACTGCATTCAATAACTTTTGTTCATCAAATTATTTTTCACATTATCTGTATATCTATGCAGTACAAAAATAATGCTCTACATCAATGCAACATGAACGTGAACAATTTACGCAATGAACCTTATCGATATCTTAACATCAACGTTGCAAATCGTTATTTAGGTCCACCAGTTTCCATTAGCAATGTTTTTTTGCAAATTGCAAAAATTCATATTCTTATTATAATTTAGGAGATTTATTATATTTTAATGATAAAGTTCTAAGCATATAATTATTTTTTATATTCTAATTTTAAAAAATGCAAAAGATGCAACAGATTTAAAAGATAGCTGATAGATGGCAGCATCAACATCCGGGGCACTGGGGTTTCTTTTTTTTTGGTGTTTTTTTTTTCGCTGCCAAAACGAGCGCAATAACTTGTGTTAACTATCCCCTTTCTCCTTCCTCACGTGTTCCTCAGTAATAAGGGTATCTCGTTTGACCACACAACGGAAAGTCCCTAAAGAGGAAAGAAGAATATGTATCTTTCCATGGAAAGCTCCGCTAAACCTTGACTATATGACCTGTACTTTATGGGACACATTTTTTTATCAGTGCCTTTTGAAAATATTTATTTTCTAATTTTGCAAATTCATTTGAGAAAAAAAAGAAATTCAATAGTATTGTGTGTTGGTACCAAATCCATTTGAATTGTTAAAATAATGACTTGAAATTTTTAAGGGGGATGTTCGCCATCATGCCTCCTTCACGAGCCGCCCCTGTAAGACAGCGTTAAGGTGAAGGTCTCTTTCTTTCAGCTTTTCATTAGTTGGTTATTCACACCTGCTTCATGATTCCAAGGTGTATTCTGCTGGAACTTTGAGAAAGGAAAAGTCCCGAAATGTTACAAAAAAAATGATAATTTGCAAAGAAAAAATTATATCCGAAACATTTTGTTACAGGTGACACCACTTATTAGACTCACGGATAATGTTATAATTCTGGTGTTGTTATCACTTTTGCAAGGAACAGAATAGCTCATTATCATTAAACAGGAAAAAACTTGATTATAGTTATCAGGACTTTGAATAATGCTATCAAATTTTTTTGGTTGAAAGTTCTTTTGTGCATTCTTTCATTCAAGATTCAGTCAGATTTATTTCCCACCCCTCCAAGTTATCGTTATCACTCTGCAGGACTATGTAGGAGGCTAAAAGGTGTTCTCTCCCCCACTCCCTTGTGGTCAATGGAAATGTTGGTCCACAATATTTCCTTTCTTGCCGCCTGGCAGTCGAGTGGTTAGGGAACTAGCTTCTCTCTGTGCATGTCTGGGTTTGAATCCCAGTTCGGGCATGGATGTCTACTAACACTATCAAATTCCCTGGACGGATCATGCTGATCCCTTGGGAATACGTGAAGATCACGTTATTTATTAAAAAATTAAAAAATATATAAAAAAATGTCATAATCAGTTCATGGTATTCGCTGTGATCCATGTGCATGTGGAGCTGTTTTTTCAATGGCCTTCCTATAATGAAGACATTTGTATACATACAAAGTTTGTTTGAAGACAAATTTATATATAACGGAAAAAACCCCTTTCCTTCAGTTCTTGATCAATTTCCTTTAGTTGACTGGATTCAAATTACATTTCCACGAAAAAGTCTCTCGGGATCTATGAAACATGATATGTACATTAAAAAAATATTGTCATTGTTGTGATAAACATTAGACAGTTTCATTCTAGCACCATACAATGGCTGAAAGTAACAAAACTGCAAAATTTTAGCTTAAAGGGGGGGGAACGTCCCGTTTCGTAGTAGAAAATAAAGGGAATGATATTGAACATTTTGCAATCAATTATGTGGGAAAGAACAACAGTTGTTCCATATTACTTGTTTACCACGTACCGTTTGGTCCAACATCATGTATGACCACCGCACTTGCAAACAGGATTTTTTTTTTGGATATAAACCCTGAGTCCCCCCGATGTGATCACATCAAGTGAAGGGGGCTGTATATATAGAAATTATCTTTTGTCATATGGGAAGTGAATAACATGTAAATGTCATTCAAAGTCTAAGTTTTGAAGAAAATTTCATTAAATGGAAGTTTGTTTTATGGAGACTCTGCTGCATGTTTTGTTCTGATACCATAAATAGCACTGCAACACATAGGTGGAGATAGACTTGAAAGTCTGGGGGTCACTGTGTTGTTGAGCGGGGGGGGGGGGGGCATGATGATGATGATGTCAATTTATATATACGCAAATACATTAGGCCTATATCAGTCAGCTCTACCTTCGACGCTCATACTGCAACAATTTTTTTCAAAGAAAAGAAGAGGAAAAAAAGACTTTGAATAGGAAATCATGAATACAGAAGATAAACTGTGTAATTGCATGTCAACAGTTTAATCTTATGCCAACCCCCAATTAAAGTTCAACTGCTCTGATGAATATTGCTTCAATTTTTTACAAATTATATATATATATATATATATATATATATATTTTTTTTTTTATATATTTTTTTTTTTCACAGCTCAAATGCTGTATTTAATGAAATTTCCGGACCTCTTTTACATTAGACTGTACATTTACAAATTTGGGAAAGGGACGGGGGTTCATTGCACTGCATTTGTTACTAAAATATCTTTCACCACAGGATCCCTCAGTACAGAACTTGACTCAGCAAACAAATTCCAATCAAGCAACATTGGAGGCATATAATCCATTCGAGAAAGGTCCAAATCAGCAGGTAAATTTTGTCATGTCTTGAAAATTCTATATCATTTGATCATTTTTCTCACACCACAGTCATTTTCACTCCTGAACTAGATGACCAATTTGGTTTATGCCAGGCTCTTTCGAAAGCTGGTGGAATGGGCAAGTTTTTGGCAAATGTGAATGATTGTAACTAGAATGGTGTTTGCAGAATTGCCGATCAAAAATTTTGGAGACAATTCAATTTTGAACTTTGCAATCTTTTAGCACTTGCAGCTTGCCATTAAAACCAGATATTTTGATGAAATTCATGTCACCTTATGTAGAATTTTTGCTGCTGTTTTCCAAATGTATGCTTAGTTTGTGTATAGGTTTTTCAAAAACTTCATAAATTCTGTTTTTTTTCAGACTTAACACATTTTTTTCCCCATAATCAATTATCTACCATAACGCAAAAACTGTTCAAAATAATACAGAGTTGATGAAGTGTTTTATGGTCCACTTGGGCTCGTCTATCATTCCCTTTCATTTGGCAGAATAGGTCGGATTGACCCTGTATGTTGTTTATCAGCAGGTAAAGATGTGCCCTAAGAATTTTTGCGGCAGACATTTTTTTTAATACATTTTTTTCTTTTTTGTCCAATTCTGCATGTATCACTCATATACATAATGATACTATATAAGATAGCCACCTATGTAACAATATTAAAGTAAGTTTAAAACAAGTTTACCCCTTGTTTTAAAAAAAAAAAAAACAGATTTCACGATCAAAGATTAATTATAAGGGGAAAAAAATCTGAATAGTTTGAACTCTTTTCTACAAGACAGCAAGCCACATTGTTGTAGTTTTCTAAGTTTATGTTGAAGCTCGATGAATTTTTTGAAATTGGGCTAAAAAGGAATGTTGCTTTGACTGATTCTTAGTGCTTTTCTTAAGACACATGTTTGCATTAAATAGTTTTGTCCCACCAACAGTACATTTCATTTTGTTTTAAAGTGTCATTGTTTCATGTCAGTACATAATCTGAATATTTCATCCATTGTGGTTTGAAGACATGAAATTGATGGTGCTTGAAGTTAAATGGGGTTGCTCACTTTATGGTCAGTAATTCTCAAATTGTTCCACATCAATCATGCTCGATAATAGCCACCTCGTTGGGCATTTTGCCTGTTGTGGCGTTGTATTTGTATTTGTAATGTCCTTTGTAAAGAATCTAAATGCTATTGCTGGGCATGGCATATGACATATTATTTTTCCAAAAGTCCTTTTTTTTTTTGGAGTTTTAGACATTGTCTAGAATTTCTAGAAAAATACTTGAGAAATCGTTCTGAAATTTCGGTCACGTGAACCCTATGCTTGCACTCACAATTTCATGTGAAAATTTAATCACATTTTCAGGACCAAAAAAAAAATTAAGTAAAAAAAAAGTTTTTAATCAGCCCTGTATGGTAAAAAACTGCAAATGATTTGTAACTTCCAAAAAATATCATAATGTGATGCAATTCTTATGTTCACTTTCATGAGAATAACATGTATATTCATGAAGATATAAATGTTTTCTATAAAAATTCCAATTTTCGTCGCACGTTTTTTTGTTTATAACATGCAGAGCTTTCAACCATTTTTTGTGAAACTTACAGAAAAGTTAATACTACACATACAACATTGTATTTAGGAATTTAAAATGTGAAAATTTATTATTCAATGAGATATGAACATCTTTAGTAAATGATTTTAACTTGCACATGCGCAGAAACTATTGATTTTGTTTTTTCACAATTTGGTTGCCAGATATATAGTGCAACTTATGTAAAAATTCCAGTCCAATTTCGTATGCGACGAGTGACGCCGTGCGAAGATGCTCGTCTGCCACTACGAAGGTTGCTATCAAGATCCATGGGTTCTAATCCGGACATAGAACATTAGAAACAAGTTCTTTATATACCGAGCCTGGATGGAGCATCCCACACAACTCCTCTAGTCGGAAATTCCCCTATGGTGATATATGACCAGAGTTGGTGTGCGGTGAAGTAGTAGTTGAATGTCGTGAAATTCAGAAGGATATACACAATATCATTAGCTGTAATTTAAGTTACTGGCTAGGAGTACCTGGATGATAAGGGTTTTTACACAAATTGATATTTTGATTATTTTGTGTTATTTGATTATTTCAAAAATAAGTCCACAGCTGTATGCAAATGAGCGAAGATATGTCCATTGCTATATATAAGAAATGCTTTAACATAACACACATGTATGATGTCAGAATAAATAAACTGAACAAAATTATCAGATGATAGAAAATAATCAAAATACAGATTTATGGAAAATCCCTTGTAATCCAGGTACTCTCAGCCAGTAACTTAAATTAAAGCTCAGGATATCGCATATAACTTCTAAATTTTCACGACATTCAACGGGAAGTTTTATATATTGCATTACATATATCTGGCAACCGAATTATGAAAAAATAAAATTGATATTTCCTGTGCATGTGCAACTGAAAATTATACTAAAAATACTCATATCTCATTGCATAATAAATAGTCTCATTCTAAATTTCTACACAGGATGTCCCATGTGCAGTGCCAAGTTTTCTGTAATTTTCTGCCAAATTTCATAAAAAGCGGTTGAAAAGTTTGCATGTTATAAGCGAAAAACATGCAATGAAAATTGGAATTTTTATAGAAAACATCAAGCATTCATGAGACAAAAAAAAACTAGCTTAATTCCTACAATGGTGAGTTCTCAAATGTTTGAGTATTTCAGAAAAAGGATAAAAAACACACTAAAGCCTTAGAGCAGACAAAATTAAGAGCGAAAATAAAGAAAACAAGTCAAAAGTAAAATGGAAGAATCTTCAATGACTTCATGTCACTTCTAGGTTGTTAAACTCAAAAAGGTGCTCAAAAGTATATTTATGTATGGTTCAGGAAATAGAAGGGAAAAATTATATATGTTCAATGTTTGATCTCAATAAGAAATAATAAAAGGTTTTTTTGAGTAGAAAATGTGTTTGACATAACATTTCCACACACAGATATTATTACATCTATAACCGCAGCTAAAATAAAAAGTTCACCACCTTGTTTATTTTAAGCATTAAATCTCTTGCGTTTTATTTTATTTTCTTGTTTTGCTTTTTTTCCGCAGCAAATTAAATTACCACCACCATCATCTGTGCCCCCTGATGTGACTGTTCCAGCAGCTGTGGCAGCAGCAGCAGCTAATCAGGCTGCTGTTGGAACAGGTGATCATCTTCCACCGACTTATAACGAGAGTGCAGCTCAGTATGCTGTTACGGATTTGCAAAAAAAACAAGAAGTAAATATATTTTTTACATATCCAGAGCTTTCTTCTTTCTTTTGTTTGAAAAACTGTATGCAAATAATAATTTTTTTCAATCAAAGAAAAACTCTGGCATCAGCAGTAAGGTCAATGATGCATTATAGCACGTCTAATACTCAAAATTTTAGAATAGATAGTGTAAAATTTTAATTTATGAATCCTGTGGTGCACTTTTATTCTCGCATTAACTCTTTTATAGCTGGTTTTTTCCCTTCAAACCCTCAAAATAGACTCGTCCACGTTTCTACTAATCTTTTCTTTCTCTTATTACTTTTTTTCTCATCCTTCTATGAGACTTAGACTTGTTTTTCAGGTTTCCGCCTCTGCTGAAATCTTTCATTTTCTTCCTGACCCTTCACAAATCCAAAACATACCCATACTCCCTATCTCAGCCATCTTCGAGCATTTTGGCTTTTATGGAGTTAATGATCTGTTATTTCTACAAATTGGTTATAAAGACACTGCACGTTAGAATAGAACTTGACTATTTATTGCATGTGCGACTATTCATTATGCTGAATAGACTTTTTTTACACATTTTTAAATGCTAATAAATAATATTCATTTTCAGGGTTTTTATTTGGCTCTGTTTTGTTTTCATCTTTAACATTTCGAGCAATAAAACTAAAGTTTAATTTTGTATTAATCTACAGTTTAAATGTGATTTATTATTGCTGTACAAAAGCATCTAAATTAGGATTCATAAACCTACATCTGCTTTTCTGGATGCTACAATTATTCATGGAAGCTGTTGAGTTATTCCTTTCACAATGGCTTTGAGCATATTTACATGTTCACAAAAGCTTGTGAGCATGTCAATATGAAATATATCTTATTTATTTATCTATCGTGTAAAATTTCACTCGATTTGAACTGTATTCTAATCTGTTTCTCCAAGGAGCTGGAAAGAAAGGCTAGAGAGCTTCAAGCTCGAGAAGAAAGTCTTGCCAATGCTACTGCTACAGGAACCAGTAAGTGATGCTTGAGTATTTGTTTGTATCATCTATAGGATTTAATTATAAAGTGGAAAACAATAGATGTGTCCATGTTTGTATTTTGACTCATACCTGACTTACTATGAAATGAAAAAAGTAACTGGAACATGTCTTAGTAATTGGTTTTATATTTTTATGCATATCATATTGAAGAAAATTTTAAACAAAAGTAACCACACCAAATATGCTATTCATTTTGTATTTCAGCTACTCAAAAGAACTGGCCTCCATTGCCGAAGAAGTGTTGCGTGGGACCCTGCTTCTATCAAGACATATCAGTTGAAATTCCTGATGCTTTCCAGAGGACAGTGCGAACCATGTATTACATGTGGCTGTGTATGTACTGATAAAGGAAAAAAATCAAATTATTCAATTTATATTTCCAGCATTATTCATACACCTTTGATTAATTGTGTTTTTGTAAGCTCTGAAGAGAATATATTTAAATGTTCTGTAGAATTTCTGCTATTTAGGTAAGCTTGGGAGCATTTTTTTGTCTCTTTTAGTATGATCTCTTATGGAAAAAAAGTCTCATCTATTTTGAGGGGGAGGGGAGTATTGTGAAAATTCTATGACCCGCTATAGCATTCCTAAATTATTAAATTGCCTGCCTAATGATATTCTCTGGTCCTGGCACACTGTTGCTAGCATTTGACATATTCCATCTATAGTGATAAATACTGAATAACAGTACCTTCCTCCGGTCCCTTGAGTATCATTTTATACGAATTTGAAATTTCTGTTTGTCCAGTAGCAATCTCATCTACTTGAGAAAGCTATCAGCTACCTTAATAACATATTCAGGGGTCTGTCCAGACTTTTTGCACAGGGTCCTGTTTTTGTGAAAATGTACCTTATTTTTGTGAAAATGTACCCTATTTTTGTGAAAACTTTCAAAATAGCAGTGAAAGTAATACTAATTAAACAGCAACCTCATTTTCCTATTTCATTTCATTTTTATTATCATTTTCCTAGTTTTTGATGCACTCACAGCTTGTTTGTGTTTCTGGCTATATATATGCTTGTTGACACATCGTGTTGGTGTTGAGTGATCACCAAATTGCACCCCTTGGTCAATCCAGGGTCCCTTATCAAAAAATGTAGAACATATTTTGCAAAGAAAGCCAGATGCAGAAATGCTGTAACATAGCCAACTGTGAAGCTTCTCAAAACGTGCGATGTTCAACAAATTCGGTACTTTTGGACCCATTTTTCTAGCTTCTGTAGATGAAATTTTCTTTAAATCCGGCTCTACCGACGAATTCGTAGCATCTTTCACTTCCGATAAATCAGCAATGCCTTCCACCGCTTTCGACGAATCGGTAATGTCTTTCGAAGAAACGGAATTGTCTTCCGCCGCTTTCGACGTATCGGCAATGTCTTCCGCCACTTCCGATAAATCGGTCATCTCTTCTGCCGCTTCCGACGAATCGGCAATGTCTTTCGAAGAATCCGAAATGTCTTTCGAAGAATCCGAAATGTCTTTCAGCGCTTCTGATAAATCGGTAATGTATCGCGCCGTTTCCAAGGTTTCGACAGCGTGGTTCGAAACCGATGAAGGAAGCAATGTTTCAGTAATTTTTTCCGGGTTAGCACAATTGGAATTATCTGTACCTGACGTCTTTTTGGTGACGTTTTCAGATCCTCGTTTAAAAAACGATGTTATGGAGCTGCATCCCCGAACGTCAGTTGGCCGTATTTTTTTAATGTAGTAATCACTATTCCTTGAATTTCCACCTGTTGGTGGTCGACCACGCTTCATATTAAATTTTCAAGAATGAAAGCGCATAATCTAATTCTACAATAAGCATCAACTACACCGATTTTACGGCTAACAAGAGGTTGTGATTCAAAGACCATTTGAGGAGAAGTGCGGGGCTAAAGCGTTTGTATAATGGCATAGGTTGTGCGATAAAATATCGGACGCGGTCAATCCGTGGTCAACCAGCGGGATGTCCTAACCAGAAGACTAGAAACAAGGAAAGCCCTCTCAAGGTCACGCTCTTTCTCCGATCGCCTTTTCAAGGTCATGTTTTCCGGTATCCAACCAACAACTTCTATAGATAAGATTACTCATCTATGGGAGAGTGGGTGGTGGTGTTGGGCCAACAATGCATGCTTAAAAAAAAAGATCAATGGCTTTCTATTACGACTAGGGTCATAACTGACAAGAATTTTGTCGCACAGCAGTCGCAAAAGTTCGTTTTTTACGACGTAATTTTCATGAAGGGTTCGTTTTCTGGAATTTTGTGATGGATCCGTTTATTATCCTCCAAATTTTGTGACACATCCTTTTTTTACCCCCGGAATTTTGTGAAGGGTCCGTTTTTTAGCCCCGGAATTTTGTGAAGGGTCCGTTTCTTAGCCCCGGAATTTTGTGAAGGGTCCGTTTTCCGGACCCAAATTCCGGCTGGACAGAACACTGATATTGTTTTTGATCATGCATATCACATTCATTATTTATGTCAATTGCATCACCATTTTTGTTTTTCGAATGGTTATCAGCCAACTCTTCCTCCAGTTCTCTTTTTTTTTACCAAGTTGTTAAAAATGGCTGGACAATAAGCTTGTAATTTGTATGACTTATCATCCATTTTTTTAAGAATAACATTATTTTATTTATTTTCAGTTATTTTAATTTTAAGACCCATATTATATAGTAGTTTAACGAGGAAAGAAAAATGAAGTATGTTCTGGGAAAACTAACTTCCAAAACCTGTTTTGAGAGTTGAGATTTCTATTTTCCCGAATTAATCTGAATCTGTCGTTAAATCTGGAAACAAACACCTTAAATTTCAATAAATTTTTGCCTGGACAATAGTTTCTCAAAATTTTTGTTCCGTTGGCCCTTCTTTTAAAATTTTTTCTGCTTATCGTCCCTCCCTCAACTCAAGCCAACCAATAGGATCCCATACTACACCAAAACCTTCTACCAGTCCGGTTCTATCGCTGTCCCCCCCAAGAAGGCAATATTGCCCACTATGAAAATCACTGATCTGGATCATATGATCTTATTAACAAATCAGAATCTTTCAATTAACCAGTCGTCTGGTCAATTAATTTCCCTTTGTGCTACCCGCAGTGCCCTTTTTATGAAGATGTGCATGCTTTTTTCTTTTTTTGGAAGTTTGAAGCTATTAAAATATATTTTTTGATTGAATTTTTAATAAAAACATTAAAACATGTTCTTTGCTATGTATTTAAAATCATAAGAATAATAATAAAAGTTAATTAGTAAAACTTCAGTTTTCTAAATAGAAATGCAATGACAGCATGGGTAGTTCAAGTTCAAAATGAATGCAGGAAAATATTTCTCAGTAATTTATGTTACAAATAATGTATTGAAATTTATAAAATGATGCCTAAATCATATATTTCATCCTTATATGTTACTAATTACAAGATAGAAAATATATATTTAAAAAAAATAAAAAACAATTGAGGATACAGCCTTGCAAAGCATGGCGAAAATAATAGTAATAATAACCCCAGAGAGAGAGACCTTGAAATATAATTGTTCAACTCCATCTAGTGGCGATATAATAAAGTAGAAGGATGCCTGTGTAGGTGGCAGCATTTGTATGACAAATTATTCCATCGTATCCATGTTATAGAGCCCAAAAATCTGCATGACGGCATATGCCTGGTTAAGATTTGTCTGTATCTTGTGTGTATCAGCAACATATAAGTAGTAACATATAAGGATGAAATATATGATTTAGGCATCATTTGTCTGTATCAGCTAACGACAGAAATTAATTTTTATTTTACCATGTTCTTCAATTTTTTTTTTTTTTCAGTCTATACATTCCTTTTGTTCTTAAACATGCTCGGAGCTTTGGCTTTGTTCATAGCTAATGGAGATGGAACTACTTTTGGAGTTTCTTTGCTACTCTCAATATTCTTCACACCTCTGTCATTTGTTTGTTGGTTCAGACCTCTTTACAAAGCTTTTAGGTAAGTTTATTTATCAAAAGAAAAATATAAGATAAATAACATATTTTTATTGCATGATTGTTGTGTTCATACATGAAACCCTTTGCAAAATTTTTATTTACCTTGTGTATACTATATTTTGGGAATAAGCCTAGTGGTGCTGAAAATACTATTAAATCTTGATTAGTCGAGTATGCAGACTAAAAACTTTGAGTTGTTGTTAGTTCAACTCATCTGAAACTCCAGTTTTGTAAGGAGCGAGAGTTGTTAAACCAACCAGTGATATATTTATGAATATTATATGTGTAAAATAAAAGTTAAACTGCAGAAAGGGTAAAAAATATTTTCATGGATGAATTATTCCAAATATATATATATGATACAATTACGATATTGAATGAAAATATAAAAGAAAACATAGGCACATACATTAATATGATCGGATGTTTACACAATGCTTGCATGAATTAAATGTATGAATGCAATAAAAAAAAATGCAGTAACTGTTTATATTATCTCTCGTTTCATTCCTGTTTAAAGAGTCTTGCGCGAGTAATATCTTTGTTTTTTTAAATCTTTGTTAGGTATGAATGAGGTATTCAAGTATTTTCCATGGTGATTTTAGATATATTTCCATTTTATCAATAAACTGTTCCTTTTTCTTAATTTAAATTTTTAGTATTTTTAATCTAAACATTTCAACTTCAGCTTCGACATTTTTGGAAAATCTGCACACAATCAAGATATGTACTGATGCTTGAACACTACATTCTCTTACAACTCAGTGAAAGTGAAATTTCCAATTTAACTTGAGCACATGCCATGCAACAAAATATTTGCTAGTACACATGAGCATGTTGATTGTTATTGGTCACTGTTTATCTAGGAAACTAGAGAAAGGGGGGATTAAAAGAAATAAATTATCTTTAAGTTATGTATTCTGCACTTTCAATTCTTCCCCAAGGAGGTAAATGCTTTTTTTTTTTTTAAATTCATTTCATACCCAAAACCTTCAACTTGAAGGAAGAGACCTTCGAGTTAAAGAAAACATTTAATACTAAAGTAATATTTAATGTGTTCTAGAGACGCTTGAAAACTTTGACTTGAACAGATATTTATTTGATGTATCCTGAATTGAGTGTACTTGTGAAAATATTTGTTAGCATTATATGCAAGTGCCACATCTTCCAAAAATGAAATTTAATTTGCACATAATATCTTGAAGGTTATGTGATATCTACCCATGGTGTATATTCTTATCATTGTTCAATAGCTAATGCTTAAATCTTTAGTCTTAAAGGGAATGTCCAACTACAAAAAATGCTTCAGATGTTGCCCTTCATCCTAGAAGCCATTTAAGTTGGAAAAAAATTATTTCTGAAAAATACAATAACAAATACAATTTTTGGAATTATGAAATATGAATTTTTATATGCTTCCCAGGTCATATGAATCACATTTAGTGAAGTATTTTTCTATGCATTGGCATGTGTTAGAGAAAGAAAAATCCATACTCTTATGACCAAAATTGGCAGAGTTATGAAATGAACCATTAGGCATATTTGAAAAAACATTCCAGCTAGGAGCTATATCAAATAACCAAAATAATTTTTTTTTTTGAGGTTTCATTCAATGACATAAGAGTTTCTAGGGTGTTCCTGATGAATAAATTGAACATTAAGGTTAGTCAGCCTTCATGTATGTTCATGGTATTTTTCTCACTTTTTTTAACATCTATATATTTTTTTCTTTTAGAAGTGACAGCTCATTCAGCTTCATGGTGTTCTTCTTTGTTTTTTTCTTCCAATTCCTGGTATCTGTATTTTATGCTGTTGGTATTCCTCACATGGGATCCTGGTGAGTGCACATAGCTAAGCTGGAAACAAAAATGTGAATTCTTCGAATCACCATAGCTTTATTTTTTTTTCAGTTGTGTTATACAGGGCGTCATGTAAGTGCTAATGCTGCCTTTAGCTTAACAACATTTCATCTTAGAGGTATAGTTTAAATTTAAAAAATGTGAGATTGAAAATACAGAATGTAACAAAATAGAAATCTAAATTTTCACACGGTCTCCTTGTCCTCTAACTTCCAGTTAGAAAGTTGTTTCCCTGTCTCTTCTGAGTCCAACAAAAAATATTCCAAGTTATTAAGTGCAATATTCCCCTAGATATTCGAATTCAAAAATCAGAGAAAAGTTGAGGAAAGACAGCATAAATGAAGGAAAGGAGCGCTATTCATTCGTTTTTGCTGTTCTTTCATAACTCTTCTCTGACTTTTTAATTGAAATATCTTAGCAAATATTGCACTTAGAAACATTGAATTTTCTTCTGTTGGCCTCAGGAGATACAGGGCAACAACTTTCCCCCTCAGAAGTTGGAGGACAAGGGGTACCGTAAAAAAATTTAGATTTTTTTATTCCATGACTCGGCATTTTCACTCTCAAAACTGGTACAAAGTGATTTCTGAACACATTTTGAGAATTTTTAAAATTGGAATCATTAGCAGACAGTTGATGAGATATAGACTACATTAGCGCTTACAGGATGCCCTGCATTGGTGTATCGTTGGGGAGGGGTTCTAATCCCCCCAAGCCGAGATTGTAGTGTTATTTTATAGGGTAAAAGGTCCCGCTCCCTTGAGAAAATTCTGTATATGCCTATGATGCCCTGTATATTGATATTTCTTTTTAAATTCGTGAAAATATCACAAATTTTAAATTGTTGGTTTATTGGGTTTGGGTTTTTTTTTTGTTATTCATAATGTCAATACTGACAGGATTTTTTTTTAATATTATGCATGGTATAATGAATTGATATAAAGGGTTTACCTACTGAAAGAAAGGGTTCCAAGTTTTCATGAGTTTGAAACCGTAGGTGCCAGAACCTGGGAGACTTAGTTAGGCTATTTTACCACCCCCTCCCCCGCCTCTAGTAATTAACGAATATACAATCCAAAGCACCCCTACCATGCCTACTTACACACTTAAGTCCCCAATATACAAGATGACTGGTTACTTTTAGCTCCCGTCAATGTTTTATTGTGTTGGCACATGTGTTTGAAACCCTTCTCTGACCTCGTCAGAATCTTTTCTAACAAGTCAGTACTTTTGTAGTGCCTGACAATTCGACACTTATCCTGTGCCAAAAAAAATTCGAATCACAGGACACTGCATTAAGTATCAGCAATTTCATGTGCAGTCCGATTTGAGAGCACCACCAAACTCTCACTTGTTGATGGGGGGGGGGGGGACTTGAAATAAATAAAGAAAGAAAGGTAGTCCATCAAAAGTATTTTTTTGGACTAAATGACCTTTGCTTGAACGCAGACAAAATTATTTTCATTAGTTCTGGAACTATGTATTTCTCTCATTAATTTCAAATTCTCGTCAATTATGAATCTTCATTTGGTTTTGTTTTCATATCGATATTTTTAGTATCTTCCTATATAATGATGCATCGCCATTTTCAATGCGGATATCCCCTAAAAAATATGCCAAAAATGTCTGGGTCACAGCTCAGTATGCCGACATTGTTAAGATGCCCTGAAACCAGTGGGGCAACAGATGGATTTATAACCAGATTGTATGGATTTATACAATCCATCTCAGAAGCACCTGTGACCTAAGTTTGGGTCAGGACCCATAGCTTGAGAACCCTTGGTATAATTGGTCCTCGTGCATAAAATGGCAGTGATTCACATTTTAGCTTACATCAAAAGGCGGGCAAAATTAGAATCTTTTTCTGAATTGAAATTTGCATTGTGTGTAACAAGGGATTTGTGGGAACCCTCACTTTTCAATAATTCACTTTACATTGAAAATTGTTTCTCTTTTACTAATTTTCTATACAATGTTGTTGCTGTTGTTGTTTTTATTTACATTGTCATATTTTTCAATGGATTCTCATATATTTTCCAGTGGATTGCTCAATGGGATTACAACGTTGACGTCCAGCGGCCAACACACTGTTAGCACTTATACTGTCGGGATTATTGCCATATTCATTGGCTTCTTATGGGCTATCGATGCAGCAGCATCCTTCTTCATGCTCGTTAAGGTATGTGATTCTTCTCTCTTGGAATAATGTATAGTGGTACTGTAGAACCTCTCCTAACTGAGAATAAAGTGTCCACAGTAACCTTGGATAATGAGATCCTTGGTGAATAGAGACTATCCTTAAAAATGTGATAAATAAAGTTTTGCAGATTACAGTGATGCACTTTGGATAACAAACACCTTATAAATTTTTCGAAAAAATGTTTTTTTGTAACACTTCTACCTTAGCTAATGAATTGGGATTTGACTAATGAACATTTTAAGTGATATTATTGCCCACACTAACATAACACAGCCCAAATATGAGATTAAGCGTTCCATTGTTAAAGTATTCCAGACTCTGCTGTGAAGCTGAGCTGGAAGAGATCTTGGCAACGGGATAAGTCCAGTGGCAAAGTTCTGGCATTTATTCATCCCAAATATGAGCTGAAATTCTGTGCAATTGTCAGCAGAATTACTGCTTTTAAGCCTGATGAATTCATATCTGCCGTAGAATCACTTTTCAGATGTACATCTATTTGAATTTTAGAAAGCTTTAGACTTTAGCTTTAGAAAGCTTTAGACTTTAGCTTTAGAAAGCTATACAGCAAAAAAAATAATTCCTTTTTAAAGAAAAGAGCCTAGACTTGTACCTCCAAAACTATATGGTCTTGACATTCTAGGATGTTGTATTAGATTGAATTTTTTTGCACTTCGTTATATTTGATGGAAGAGAGGAGCATGGGATAAATGGAAGAAAATTAGGTACTTTCATACCAGAGTTGTTATAACAGAACAGTTGCAATAGCACATGGTCGTTATGATATGAGCATCGACTGTAATTAATTTTACTTTAGTCATTAATTTATTCGTTCTCCCCAATATAGGTTCATCGTATATACAGATCTACCGGTGCAAGTCTGGCCAAGGCCCAAGAAGAATTTGCATCTGGTGTTATGAGGAATCAGCATGTTCAGAATGTTGCCACTAACGTTGCAACAACTGCAGCCCAGGAAGCCCTTAATCGAAGTGCATCTGGTCTTCGTTACTAATTTATTTTCTTCTTACAAGGTGAGAATAAAAGTTTCGTGTGGAAGCCAATTTATCTCTTTTTTTTGCCAATTTATCTCTTTTTTTCGCCAATTTATCAGTCACCAAACACTTCTTGACCACCTAGTGTAAATCCAAAGAAGGAATGCAAGATTTTTTTTCAATTTGACTGATCACCACACATAAAACATACAATCGAAACAAGTGAGAAAAACACAAAAAATGACATTAGAATGACACAAATACTCTGTGACCCCAAGAGACTAAAAGTCCTTCCAGTCGGTCAATATAAATTAGATCAAAGAGTTGATTATGCAGCAGCCTTGTTAAAGTACTAATTGGTTAATATTTTACAGTCTTGTATGTATTTTCAGATTTTTTTTAACTGAATAAAGAAAACATACATACATGGTAGGCAAAAAGTTCAGGGAAACTTTAAAAATTCATAAAAACCGGAAAAATAACTGAAATAAAAAAATGGTTTGCAGGGCTAGCATCTCTAGGTCATAGGAATTTTTTTAAGACAGGAAAAAAAAATTCAAAAACAATAGATGGTGCTGACAGTCGATAGGTAGCCCTGACGTACACAAGTCAAAGAAAAGGTATGCAAATAACGAACAGAATGCCTCCAAATCTTTTATTACAGAAGTATGTGTTCCACATGACCACCACCACAGGGGATAACACATTGCAGCTGAGTCACAAATCTAGTAACGGCAGAGTGCAGCAGGGCCGGATGTATACATGACACCTCTCCGCGGATCGCATCTTTGATGCAAGATGGAGCAACTAGTCACACTGCTACTCTTGTCAAGGCATTCCTGATACAGATGTTCGGGGAAGAAAAAATCACTAGCAGGCATTGCAGGTTCCCATGGCCTCCTTGGTCTCCAGATTTGACACCGGCAGACTTCTGGTAATGGGGATATTTGAAATATCAGGTGTATTGATCCGGTCCATCCAATCTGTCAGAACTGAAAAATGTGATCTGCCGAGAGGTGTCATGTACACATCCGGACCTGCTGCACTCTGCCATTGCTGTATTTGTGACTTGCCTGCAACAATGTGTTATCCCTGTGGTGATGGTCATGTGGAACACATACTACTGTAATAAAAGATTTGGAGGCATTCTGTTCGTTATTTGTGTATCTTTTCTTTGATTTGTGCACGTCAGCGCCACCTATCGGCTGTTTTTTTAGTTTTAGTTGTTTTTTCCTGTCAAAAAAATTCTAGTGACCTAGAGGCGATAACCTTGCAAACTGTTTTTTATTTTGGTTATTTTTCTGGTTTTATGTATTTTTAAAGTTTCTACAGACTTTTTGCCCACCCTTTATATTTATTTATTTAAATACAAATATAAAATTATTCAGTTGACATACACAGAATTCACATACAATCATATAATCATGTATTTTTCAGTTGATTAACAGGAATGGTTTTTCTATGGAGTTTCTAGAATGAATTATTTTGTTTTATTATCTATTATTCTTGTAGTATGGATTATAGACTAGTGTTTTTTGAGAATAATAATAGTCTAGATGGCTTAGACTAGTGATGGGCATACTGCAGCCTACTTGGAGGTTCTATCAATTCCGCCACTGATATCAAAATAACAATGTGGAAATTTTCAATTTCAGTGCTTTAAAAAAATTCATTTGGGTGGGGGAGGAAGTGTTGCCCCTTTTTCGCATGCGAAAAATATAGTTACAGGAATTTAAATAGAAATTGATTCAAAAACTTTTGCATATGGAAGAAAATAAACGGATCACGTATGCAATAAATATGCATAAAGTTATTAAAATATACTTATTTTTTCACAGATGTAGGGAATAAACCATTTTTTCTCTCATTTGCAATAAAAATTGACTGTTTTTGAAGTATACTTGCCACTTCATGTCCAAACATAAAAATTCCAAGTATTAATCAATGTTTGAATATATCCGGTCCACCAAAATATTTTCTTTTTATTTTCTGACGTGCTTTAAGTTTGTCAATCACTGCTTCAAACCAGGGATGGCCAACAGCTGGCTTGCAAGGTGATTTTGTGCTGGCCCTAACAAGGTAAAAAAAACTGTGCTAAATTGATTTTGGATCATTATTTGAGCTATTGGTTTCAACAGCAGACATCCTGATTGACAAACTGCAGTAGACTCTCAATAATCCAGCTGCGTGCTAGTCTGGCCCATCCAATAATTTGGCATTTTTAGGTGGGCAACTGTAGAATTTTTTTTTTCTCTGTCAAAAGCATAATATGTGGTGAAATTATGGCTTTCTCCTGATATAATCCACAGGGTCGGGTCAGTGTAGTGTATCTATAGTGTGAAGAAACAAAAAATAAGGATCGTCTCAGTCCCCGTGGGCTGAAGACCTGTCCATGGGTGAAATGGTGAAAAATCAATATTCTTTGCATGACATTGTACCAACCAATGCATACAAAGATCCAGAGACGCTAAATGAATTATAATAAAGAAATAATATAAAGAATTATAATAACAATATCATTATTCTAACCGTAATAATGTATGATGATGAACTTCAAAAGTATCCTTGAATGGTACAAAATGGGTGGTCGAGAAAAACAAACACTGCGATAGAACATCTGTGTTCTCCTTGATATTAATGTTTGCATAAGGAGAATGTCCATTTCAGCATGCCTTTTTAGTTAAATATCTCTATAGCTGTCAAAATGACCGTTATAGAGATATTTAACTAACAATAGAGATATTAACTAACAATGGTAGCGGTCATTTTGACCGCTACCATTGTTTTAGGTAGATTTTAATTCTACCACTGAACTAAGATCCCTACAACATTTTACATTTTAAAAATTTAAGAGACTTAACAAGAGATGAAAAAGGTCATAAAATTGTAACCACCTGAGATAAATCATTTGGGTTTAATCGTGTGTGTGTGCATCAAAGTAGCTTTGTGGTCAAAATGACTGCTTCCGTCATTCTAGTGTTGAGGTTTTGTTATGTCATTTTTGTTCCTTAGCATGTATCGAGATAATAATATGTGATTCAGAAATTCTTTTCCATTTCAGGCATCAATAGTAAGAAGAAGCATCATTGTGATAAAAGAAAATTGAGAGTCAGCGGAATCTTTCAGCCAAAAAAAAAGAGAGACTAAATCGAGATGGGATTCTTGTACAAGAAACATTTTTTCAATGACTTTGGTAGCGTACTTAATTAGTTATCCATAGAGGAAAAAAAATCTCATGATTTTTAAAATCAAATCCAAAAAAGAACCATTTGTTTTCTTTTTGTAGTGTGGAACTGCATTTATTTTGCTGTTGTGATGTTGTAACTGAATGAGTTTTTTGCATTTATATATAAAAAAAAAAAGCTTTGTATCGAAGGGTCTGTGCAACTGTATTTTAGACCCTTTGCCCTTTTGTTTCTCCTTGGGCTTTCTAACAATGTACATGCATGTTTTAAATTAGGTTATTTGTTTTAGGAATTAAAGTTTCTAAATGTTATTCTACGAAGTGTTTTTTTACTTGCAACATGAGTATAAACATGATTCGTCAATCACTGGTACCTGGACTTATAAGATTTATACGCTCATGAAAAATACCCAAATCAGTCATTCGGTCTTAAATGATGGTCCAGAACTCCTGACAATTTTTTTTGTTCTGATTTTTGTGATTGATTTTGTATCTTTCATTTTTTTGGTGGGTTTCATAGTTATCCTTGTCTGTTTCTATACTTGTTAAGATGTGTTAGTGCCCTCGTTTATTTTGACAGTTTTGTTGCAATTTTGTGTGAGATACTTGTTTCACAATATGGGCAATTGATAGTTTTGTGAGCTACATTCCATTCTGCGGAAACTATATTCCATATATAGATTGTGTGGAAAAAATAATCTCTTTATTTTTTCTATACTCTCAAAAATACAGTAAAATCCCTCTTGAT
Organism: Pholcus phalangioides; assembly: GCF_987345545.1. Taxonomy (NCBI): domain Eukaryota; kingdom Metazoa; phylum Arthropoda; class Arachnida; order Araneae; family Pholcidae; genus Pholcus; species Pholcus phalangioides. Next base: position 3,179,570 of record NW_028301611.1, read on the forward strand.
GGTCATTTCTGAAATGCAGTCACCCTGTTTTACGGCCAAACAAAAATTTCCTGGCAAAAGCCCTATTTATATAATGCATTTTGAACCCCTCCTTAACTGTCATCATTCATTGGACCAGGACCCATGTACAGACACCCGTAGTTGTAATTTTGGTTCAAATCATGCTTCTTAGATGGCAGCATACGCTCCAGTATTTGGTCTGCTTTATGGCTACTTTTTTTGATGAAATTTTGGCTTGAAGTTTTTGTTAATGTTTGGAAACTTTGGTGTCAGTTTAGAATCTAAAATCATGTGTTGCTGGTTGTGCTCGTATATTTTACATATGATTCCACTCTGTTTAATATGGTATGCTCTAGTAATCGATCTCTATCACTAAAAGAAAAATTTGTCATCAAATACTGTTATAGTGAAAATCTCAATCTAACAAACACTTTTCTAATCCCCCAGATAAGTTTTCATAGGAACAATGCAAAAATCTGAATTCCTTTATAACAAAATTTCAGTATAACGAAGTGATATATCTTGGAGTTCGTTATAACAAGGTTCGACTGTACAAATGATTTATGATGGTATCTGTAGAGGTAAGGGAATAGAAGAGAGATCACAAACCACCAAAAAAGTATTTGACATTGTTTAGAAATTAGAGTCATCTGAACAAATCAGTTACTGAACGTTACAACAAAGTTTTTAAAGTACTGTACTGGATGAGTTAAATACATTTTCTTGTGAACACAATGATGGAAAAGCATTGGATTAATCTCTCTCTCTCAGCTTAAAATAACATTTTGAAGAAGTGAGGGAACACTCAGCAGAACCTGCCAAACATCCATTGATCATTTTTTCCAAAAGATGTAAATTCAGTATTGCAAGCATTTTTAATTGACGTGATCCTCACATATTACCAAGCAATCTTTATGATCTGTCCTGGGAATTTGTTAGTGTTAAACTTCTTTGTAAAAATATTTCTTCCGCTATTTTAGTTGCACATCGTTGCAATAATTATGTACTTTCATGACTTCGTTCATTTCCAAATAATGAACCCTTTCAGTTATTTTTGATACTGTTTTGTACAGTTTCAGCAGGAATCCCCTCAGATATGGTCATCCTTATTTATGAACTATTTTGCCCCGTAAGTATCAGCAAAAGAGGGGGGGGGGTTATACTGTCTTAGAATAAAATTCAGTGTTTCAATACAACAAATTTTATGTATAATGAAAGTATTTTGCATTCTAGATATACAAATACACTACACTGTATAGGTGGATAACTCTGTCAGATTCTAAGTACCACCTCATAACTGCACATGTTCCTCACAAATGTTCCTCTGGGAAACTTTCAACGAATTTGTGCATCCCTGAAAGTGTGCTTACATGTGTGGTCTTACCATGTTTTAGCAAAGTCTGTCATCCATATTAGAGAAGTGAAAGTGGCCGATTAAATATAATGTTTGTCATTAAGCAACAGCTTAATGCTCAAAATTTCTAAGTACTGAGCATCTCCTTATACTGCAGGATTTGACAGATCCCAGGTCACCATGATTACTAAAACCTTGGTAATGGTGCCTGATGTTTTCCCACATGTGGTAACTAAATTGGAGTAGGATAACACAAAATATTTTCGAATTCATATCAGCATATCTACCAACATGTAAATCCGTCTCTATTCTGGTCAAAAAAAGTACTGTTTTTGGACCTGTTTTGTTTTAAAAAAGAAATGTTTGGCTCCCAAAAAGATTTTTCTGGTGCCTAGATTTTTCTTTTTTTTTTTGTAATTTGTTAAGTCCCGTTACATCATGCATTCCAGGAGACATAGAATAGGGGAAATATATTGAAAGTATAATATATAACAGACTTCATATAAGTTCTTTTTTTAGTTAAATTTGTAAACACATGATTTTTTCTAACAGGTTTCGTTAAAGACGTGTTTCTCTGTATTAGCCCTGTCTCAATCAAAATCGAAAGCTGGGCAAGCGCAGGGCATCTTGTGTGTTTGTTGCTATACACGATGAAAAAGCTGATGCAGGCTCCTCAAAATGGGGCGTCTTCACCTCCCCCATCCCTCCGTGCCAATAATACATTTTTTTTCATGGGGGAGGGGGTGTGATCCCTTGCTCTGTCTGTGACATGACGGGTAATAATAGGTGATATTTTCCACACTCATACTTAAAAAAATGAATGATGCAAATGGTTCAGTAAGTAAGCTTGGAAACTTCAAGCGCACCAAACAACATGTCTACCAATTAGAAAGTTGTTACCCTGTCTCTCCCGAGGTCAACAAAAAAAAAATTCAGAGTTTCTAAGTGTAATATTCGCTGAGATATTTGAATTCAAAAAACAACGCAAAATTGAGAAAGAACAGTGTAAATTGAGGAAGGAAACTTTGTTAGTTTACACTGTTCTTCCCAGTCTTTTCTCAAATTTTTAAAGCCAATATCTCAGTGAATATTACACTTAGAAACGTGGAATTTGTTGGCCCCCAGGAGAGAAACAGAGCAACAGCTTTCTAATTGGGATATTTAAGATAGGATGACCGAATAAAGTTTTTTTTTTTTCTGGATAATTTTTCTAATTGGAAGTATTCCTCCGAGATCAATGGTTCTTCTGTAAAATGTGGTACCTGATGTTAGCTATGCACCCTGTGTGTAGAAGGTATCCTGTAAGTCCTAATTTGGTTTATGTCATGGATTGTTCGTCGTGGAGGTATAGTTATGATTTAAAAAATGCTCGAAATATCTGTTCAAAAATCACTCTTTACCAGCTTTGAGAGTGGAAATACAGTGTGTCATAAAAATCCAATTTTTTTTATATGGTCCCCATCCTCCAACTTCCTACAGAAAAATTTACATGTTTCTAAGCGAAATATTCGCTGAGATATTTCCGCCTGACAGTCTAGTGGTTAGGGCGCTAGCTTCTTACTGTGCAGCAGGTCTGGGTACTAACCAATTCCCTAGAGGATCCTAAAGATCTCTTGGGCATACGTGATTGAAGGCCCTAAGCACTTAAGTGATTTTTTTGCCCCCCGCGCCATACGTATATTTTACACAATGTTCAATCTATCAATAAAAAAAAAACATTGAATGAAACTTTGTATATTTCAGAAGTAACTAATATAAGACCAGAAGAAGGGTGTTGAGTAATCACCCCTCCCAAAATCCGGATAATATGGTAAAACTTCGCCTGTCCTGTAAAATACCTGTCAATCCCTGTCACCCGAACAAAGTGATATATCTGAGGCCCCCCACTCCCCCTTCTGGCTGGAAATGCTCCGAAAAAAAGTTCACCAAATCCTATTATTCTGAGCCCTCCCTCCCGGATGGACCCTGGCCCGTAGAAGGGCTGGGGGAACCAGAGTCCTGCCTCGAGCAAATGGGGGGGGGCTTACAAAAAAATATGCTTATTTTGCATGATAATAAATATTTTCAAGAGGCCCCAAGAAAGTCTGTCCCGAGAAGGCACGCTACGTCCCTGGGTGGAACCCATGGGCAGATTCCCACAGCATCTTCCCACGAGCAGGGTCGATGCTTGGTCAGACGTGCAAGATCACATTTTGGCGCCCTCTCTGTTCCGGTGTCAGGGGCACTGGACCCGCTTGCCCACCCCCACTAGTTGCGGCCTTTCTCACAAGAGTAGGCAAGACTGCAACTAAATGCTTAGTCAGCCGGAGCAAAGAAGCATTTTGGTGCCCACCCCCTCTGATCCGAAGGGCGGGGTCACAAGACACGCTGCTCGCGAGGGCCGCAACTTGAGGGCAGCGGAAACGGGACGATAATTATCATTTTTTTTATGTATTTTCTCACATTATAAACTTACTACAGAGAGGGGGGGGGGGTGCATGAAAAGTTTGACCTGGACGCGTAACAGAGATCTCAGCCTAGGAGCCATGCTGTAGGATATGGGATCCGTGGTTTTTATAAATTCTTACAGAGTAATGAATATCCGGTAAAAAATCTGACACAGTGGCCCTGCTTCTGGAGGGTGTGGGGGGGGGGCTGATGCACGAATATGCGTTAAGAACAGGGGTGACTCGAGAAGATATCTGTACCTATTTTTACCGGAACCTATTTTTGGTGTCCCTCCCACGTTTTTTTTTTTTTTTTGTCGACAAAGCTTCTCACTTTTTCAACTCGAATTTCGTACTCCTCTTAGAGCAGTGCCCAAGTGCGGATCCAGACGGGGGGCGATCGACCCTCCCAAGAGTCGAATAATATGAGAGAAATTTGTCTGTCCCATGAAATTCGGATAACCCAATGTACCTACACAGGAAGTCGCTTCTCCGACACATCGCCCTGTATACGCTCCATTCGCAGCTGAAGATATCTGTCTCAGCTTCATTCAGCTCTGAAGATAGCTGCCTTCGTTCCATTCGCAGCTGAAGATCTCTGCCTCAGCTTTATTCGCAGTTGAAGATGCCTGTACCTCCGTTCCATTCGGAGCTGAATATTTCTGACTCCACTCATTTCGGAGCTGAATATATCTGACTCCACTCATTTCGGAGCTGAATATTTCTGACTCCACTCATTTCGGAGCTGAATATTTCTGACTCCACTCATTTCGGAGGGAGTTGAATATTTCTACCTCCACTCATTTCGCAGTTTAAGATGTCTGTCTCAGCTTCTTTCCCAGCGGAATATTTCTGCCTCTGCTCCATTCGCAACAGCTGAAGATGTCAGCCTTTGCTCAGGAACGGATCCAGTGGGTGGGGGCGATAGGTAAGAACCGAATAATATTGGAAAATTTTCCTGTCCCGTAAAATACGGGACGATCCAATGAACTTACACAATTCGCTTCTCCCGACACATCGACCTGGATCCGCTCCTGGCGGTGCCCATACAGCCGCGCAGGTCGCTCGGGCAAAGAACCGTCCCTAGTTAAGAACACCGATTATGGTTTCTTTTCTGAATTGTTTCCAACTCTGCTTCAACATTACAAGAGGGTGCAAAATGCTTGCTTGACACAGCTGACCAAACCTCTAGTTGTGGTCCCGGGTCTACGATGGTCTTAAGGTGGCCTTGATGTACGAATGGGTAGGGGCAGAAAAGAGAAAGGAATCTCTGCCCGTGCGGAATCTATTTTTTGTGCCCCCGATGACGTTTCTCAGATCAACAAATTTTTTTTTACCTTCAACTCGGATTTGGCACCCTTTCCTAGAGAGGTGCCCCATGTGGATGCACAGGTCGCACGACCTCTGTGGGGGCTGAAAGGCTTCAGCCTAGTTTCTTATAATTTTTTTTTTTATCTAGGAAGTGATGAGTCCCGTGTATACCAAGTGACTCGAAACGTTTCGCCGTCCACCAATAACAATTTTTTTTTTTTTTTTTTTTTGCCTTGTAGTATTTGCAGCGAATTCACAATGGCACTAACACAATTTTAAGGGAATTAAAATTAATTTAATACTCTAGAATACTTTAAGACATTCATTTTTAAAAATATTGTTGGTTCTGCTTCCAACTTTCAAAATCAGAAGTACCTTATGTGATGATGACGAAGCTCAGGTATAAAAAACTAAATTCTTCATTCAGCTTTGCTCCTTATAAACAAAATTTATAAACTGACCTGAAAAATCAAACTTCCAGTTCAGTAATTTTTTCAAGACCCAAGGAGACATCCAAAACATAGGACCTCCACACAAGCAGATGACGGGTAAGATTGTAAAAAGTAAATTTTTCCACACTCCACTTTATAGATATCTTACCACTATACCACTTTATTGTAATGTGCTGCCATCTAATCTGAAATTTAAAAGTGACTCGTGTGGTGATAATGAAGTTTAAATTAAAAAACTATATTCTTTATTCCTCTCAGCTCCTTATAAACAAAGCTCATAAACTGAACTGGAAATTTAAACTGTAAGTTCGGTTATTTTATTTGAGCATAAGGAGACGTCCAAAACAAAGAGCCTCTTGATGAGCAGACGACAGGCAAGAAGTCGGTTCCCTACAAGCTCATCTCACAAACAGAACTGGAAGTTCGAACTGCCAGTTCAGTAATTTTTTCCGGACACAAGGAGAAGTCAAAAACAAGTAACCTGGAAAGAAGCAGACGACAGAGATTCTGAGGCTTGCATTGAGCTTTGCTGGAGGGAGTATCCAGCCGCCGCGACGGCAGCGACATTGAAATGCAAGGAAATCACGTGACTCTGTGAAAACAAAGTTCCCGCCTGGCAATTTGTCCTTAGAAATGTACAGTTCGGTCTCTAAATATTGGGTTTCAACGAGTAGAAAAAAGATAGAGAGAACTCATCTAAAGGTGAAAAAAGATTAAATTATTTATTTCATTAATACTGGAATCATTTCTTTCATGAATTCTTGAATTTTCCTTCATCAATTCTGGATTTTACTTTATTATTTCTTGAATTTTCTTTCATTAATTCGGGAATTATTTCCTTTATTAATTATTATTTCTTTCATTACTTCTGGAATAATTGCTTTCATCAATTCTGGATTTGTTTCTTTCATTAATGCAGAAATTATTTCTTTCATTGATTCTGAAATTATATCTCATTAATTTTGAAATTATATCTCATTAATTTTGAAATTATATCTCATTAATTTTGAAATTATATCTCATTAATTCTAGAATTGTCTCTTTCATTAATTTTGGAATAATCTCTTTTTTCATTAATTTTATTATTATCTCTTTCATTAATGCTGAAATTGCCGTTTACATTAATTCTAGAATATATTCTTTCATTAATTCTGGAATTAGCTCTTTCATTAATTCTGGAATTAGCTCTTTCATTAATTCTGGAATTATCTCTTCATTAATTCTGGAATTATCTCATCGATGCTGAAATTATTTATTTCATTTATTGTGTTAAATTCCTGTGGATGCCATAAGAAAATAACGGGGGATTGTGCTTGTTTTCACCGAGTCACGTGATGTTCCGACGAAAGATGTTCTCATCACTGACAAGGCGGAGACCGCTGACGTCATACTCTCTCCAGTAATAAGTATAAGCTCGATGGAGGCTTGATTCATATACTGTTGGAGCTGCCATCTAATCTCGAAATTTCAGGCAACTCATGCGAAAAACAATTCATGAAAAAAGATAGAGAGAGAGATAGAGTTTGCGTTATTTTTTTATCATGAAATCTTTTTATGAGATGAAAATTTCGGTAACAAAATTCGTACATTTGCAATAATCGATTTTTTTTATGTAGAAAAAATAATTATTTCTTTCTACAAAAAAAATCGGATGATATGGATGATCGAACAAATAAGTGAAAATACTGATCATGTGGTCTTCAGATAGGGTTACCAGATTCAAAACTGAAAAAGGGGAACGCGTGGTGCGAACCTTAGGCAGTGCCGTCTTAAGGCATGCTTCCCCCACCCCGGGCCGCATCCGAAGAGCCTCAAGAGAAGAGGTGCCTCAGAAAAACGAGACATGAGTTTTTCGAGAATTTTTCAGGTAGGGCCTCCAAAAAATCCGTTGGCTTGGGGGCCCATGATACTATTAAGACGATCCTGCCTGTCAGCCCCACCCTTGTGGGGGTCATGGAATCCCATTTCCTTATTTCTATTGATTTACATTAATTAAACAAAAAATGCAATAAAAAATTCGAAAAATGATCAAAGTTATCGAATTGCATCGTATATTTGATAAAGAGATGATGAAGCGCTTTAAAAGTATGACAAAAATCGATGAATTGTCAGCAGGTGGACCACGATAATTATTATTAATAATTTATGAATTTTGTAAAATTAATGTAAATGCCATTCCCTCTCAATGGATCGTGTTTGATTATGATCCAGATTATCAGCGCGTTCCTGAAATAATGACAAAAAATGAGTGTAATAGAATGCGTTCTTTGGGAAAAAAAATTTCCCCTTCAAGATTTTATGTTCGTAACTCGAAAAGTTTATATAAGTCGGGGAGCAACAACATAAATTTTTTTAAAGGGGGCCGCAAAATTTTTTTTGCATTGATCCGCGAAATTCTGCTAAACCCCGACCTGTCTCCGATTTTTGAATTTAAATATCTCAGGGAATAATGCAGTTAAAAGCATGTAATTTGTTTGTTAGGTTCAGAAGAGAAAGACCAACAACTGGCTAATTGGAAGTTAGACGACGGGGGGGAGTCGTATAAAGATTTACATTTTTTATTGTACACTGTATTTTCATCTTCAAAACTCATACAGTGTGATTTCTGGTCACATTTTGAGAACTTTTTTAAAATTAGAACCATACCACTACGACGAACTGTTGATGAGATAAAGGCTGTAACAACACTCCAGGAGAAACCATTGAATGTTAGAATTGCCATAATATTACCAATAAGCAGGGCCGCAAGTAGTTGGGAGATCAGGCGGGTCTGGTGCCCCGGGTGCATCGGAAAAGGTTGGGGGGGGGGGCGCAAATTTAACCTATCCTTCAGCATTACGGGGGGGGGGTGCCTAAATGAGTGGTTGCCCCTGCTAATAAAGTATCCAGTTGCGGCCCTGCCAGTAGATATCTTATTTCTGACGAATCACCGTTATATTGGATATTTTCTCTTTTAGATACATTCTCAAGTTTGTAATTTACACCTGGTAGCATTTCTTTTACTTCTATAAGGGGCCGTTCAAGTATTACGTCATCATCGATGGTGGGGGGGGGGGTGGAGGGGGTTTCCGATTTGCTGACTTTTGATGACAAGGGGGGAGGGGGGGTTTGGATTATGTTTACGTCATCGACCACCCTTTATGAAAATATGAGTTAGGATTCAGAGGGGGCAGAGCTGATGACGAAATTTTGCTGACGGGGGGGGGGGGGGTCAAAAATGGATAAAAATTTGCTTACGTAATACTTGAACGGCCCCTAAATCAAACTGCACAGTTGATCTACTAATGACCCTCAGAAATCATGTCCTTATTCTGTAGAGCTTGGTTTACTGCATGGGCCCATCTGGGCACTTCTGGCACCGATGTGTCAAGTGACAATTAGATCTGGTTCCGATTTTCAAGAATAAATGGGAAAACAGGTAGATAGGAATTTTTAGCTAGGTAGTAGTGCCTCTCTCAGAAAAATCGCTTTGTATGTGGGCGTATGATAATGTTAAGACAGCCCTGGGTGTACTTTATGAAACTTGTGAAAAGCTAATCGAGAAACTCAGCGATAATGTGAATTCAAGGTTGCAAATATTATTAGTTTCTCATCTTTTGTGCCATCCTTGTGATAATGATCTTCAACTATACAATCGAGTGTTCTTAAAATTTTAGGATCTTCTATCGGATGGTCGATGTTGAAAAAAAATTGTACATTAAAAGAAATACCATTTGATATATTTTTGTGGTGCCCCTTTAGCACTCTGATGCCCTAAGCACGGGCTCATTTCACTTAATGGTTAATCCGGCCCTGATTACGTTATACACGTCACACGATATGAATTAAAAAATCGGAGGAAACTTGAGAAAGCATAAATAAGTAAAAAGGACGTTGTCCGTTGATTTATATATATATATGCTGTTGTTTCCTCTTTTTTCTCTGTTTTGAATTCAAATATCTCAGCGTCTATCGGAAATAAAAACATGGATTTTTTTTTTTTTTGCTTCAAGAGACGGGGCAGTAAGTTTCTAATTGGAAGTTAGGGGATCGGAGAAATTGTATAAAAATTTAGATTTTTTATTTTTTGAAACACTATATTTTCACTCTTGAAACTGGTACAAAGTAACTTTTCGAATACATTTTGAACATTTTTTTAAACTAAAACCATACCTCTACGACGAACGGATGATGAGATTAAGGAGGACTTCCGGGATACCCTGTATGCAAGTGATACCAAAGCCTTTCGGTTGAAGCAGGGCCGTCTTAAAAGCATCATGGACCTACGGGGCCAAATGATTTTTCCGAGGCCCTACCTGACGAATTCTCGAAAATTTGAACCGGTTCTCATTTTTGTGAGACCCCTCTTTTCTTGAGGTGCCTGGGTGGGCCCATGCGTTTAGACGGCGCTGGGTTGTAAACAGGTCTAAGACGCAAATATCGTATCGTTTCAGGAAGAGAATTCTCATGAAAGATGAAACCAAATGTTTCAAGGACTTCATTATGATCATAAGATCAATTTTATTTGTACATGATTATTCACAAATATTTCTCTTTTCCCAATATACAGTATAATACATCGTGATCAATTATGTGGCGCATCTTTTACCATCCATAACTCCACCTTCGCTTCCTGATTTATGCCAATAAAGGCACGGTTCATTTGTTAAATGTATTAGATCACCTTGTTGATGGCATGGCTATTCGCTAATGACTTGCGTAGCTGGTATTCCGTAGCAAGTGTTACCCCTTGTCGAATTTGAAAAACCTGGTTCTCTTGTAGGGACGGTCATGGTGGGTTTTTTCCCCATACGATGGTCCATATTTCGCTTTTGGGGGCTTTAGTCTCGTTGGTGCTGGTCATCATTACTGTCCGTTTATTTATTCCGTGGCGTTTGTTGCTTGTTGACGGGTCCTTTGCAGCTACGCCCGTGCACCTCCAGCCTGTCCGGGAAGAACGTGCGGCCGCAGCGCTGGCAAGGCACTAGTTGCTGTAGGTGGCTTTCCCAGGCCACGTCTGTGGATTTGTCTCCGTTCGTGGTGCTTTCGTCCGCTTTAGGAAGACAAAGTAACGCTTGTTAATGATAGAATAGGAAATAGTAATTAATAATGAATTAAATCAAGTTTTCCCCCTTACCTGGCAACACTAACTGCGGCTTGTGCGGCTCCTGCTGTTGCAGATGTGGTGGCAGCTTCTCGTTTTCCCTCCTCCATTTCCTAAGGCACTGAGACTCGTGCATCTGTATGACCCAGGTGCCGAAGTTTTTACCACAGATGTAACAAGGCACGTACATGGACTGCTTGTCGACGTTCTCCTGGACAACAGAAATACGAGTTCAGAAGCGTATATAAGATATCGAAACGAAACATCAATTTCGGTCCAGGTGATGGATTGAAGATAGGTGGCAGTAGGGGAGGGGGCTGTGTGAGCTATGCAGGCGAATTCAGAGGGACGGAAAATTTTGAAGAATTGGTGGTGAAAGAAGTAGGAAGGAAAATGAGCGATTAAATCATAACTCCGCCTATAGAGCGAAGGACGGGTCAGTGAGCCACAAAAAGAATGACCCAGAGAGCTCACAAGCACGTGAGCGATCACAAGATTGACCTAGAGAGTGTGAAAGCGCATGTAATGAGTCACCCTTAGCGTAGAGAGCGAGATGCCAAATTAGTGAGCGATTGAAAGAATCGTCTAGAGAGTGAGGTGTGTAGTCGGTGAGTGACTTTAAAACAGTGACCTAGAGAGTGTGTAAGTATTGGAATGATGATTTTGAGACTGTGTGAGCATATGGGAGTGGCCTAGAGAGCAAAAAGTCACATCAGTAAGCAGCCAAAATAATGACCTAGAGAGCGAGAAAGCATGTGAGTGATCAAAGTGTGAGAGAGCAAAGAACCACATCAGTGACCAACAGAAAGAGTGCTCTTGAGAGGGAGGGACGAAAAGAGTGAACTAGAGAGTGTGACAGCGTATGTGAGGGATTAAAGAGTGAACTAGAGAGTGTGACAGCGTATGTGAGGGATTAAAGAGTGACTTAATGATACAAGTACAAGCATATTTATGGGAGGAAGGGGGTGTCAAGCAGGCTATGTCCCAGGGCGGCAAATTCAAAAAATTAGCGGTCAAGAACATTAGAGTAGATAAAACCATAAATCTGCCTCTGATTGGAGAGGCCTAAAATCAATCCAGAGGCGGTTTTTACTAACCTCACTAGCGTAAGAAGTCGCCGTTTCTCTCAGCGAATGGGCTCTTGTCAAGGCATTACCGGAGGCAACCTTTCCCTTGCAGACACGCTGATGGACTGGCAACCTCTCGGGAAAGAATGTCCGTCCACAGGAAGGGCAAGGAACGAGCTGAGCCTGCACGACCTGCCACGACGGGTCCAGGACGCTTTTCACTTCGCTCGTACTACTGCCACCGCCATCTTTGGCTTCTTCCATTTCTTTTTGTCCATCGGATTTGGATTCTTCGGGATCGTCGGTCTTGGTAACTTCATCGACTGTCGTGGGTGGTTCGGCTTCTTTCTGTGGCGACGACGACGACGATTTCTTGCGACGGTTCGGGGACACGAGTCCGTTTTCTTTCTTCCATTTCTGCAATACGAACAAGAAAATTGTTTAGTGAATTAAAAGAGGGTTACCAGACGTCCTCCTTCATGATGCCATTTCAAGCGCCCTCCTACGTTTTGGAAAATTCACCCCTTTGTCCTCCTTTTTCAGATTTCCGGAATTATATAATTTTTTTCCAGGGAAAAACTTCTTTTCCCTCTGAAACATTTCCAAAAATCTTCATTGGCTGAGTGCCCCCCCCTCCCCCCCCCCACATGCTTTCACCAATCACTGTCCTTCGAAATTCCCAGAATACGAGGAACCAAGTTGCCTCCAAGCAGGACAGATGCTATTCTAACCATGGCCCAGCTTGCCCTAAGATAATGCAGTGGAACGTGTGCATAAAAATACTGTCTATAACCATAAACTTTCCTATAACGATATTTTCTTTGGTCTCCGCGGAATTCCTATTCAATAGGAATTTTTTCTAGGTTCCCCTAAAGAATCGTTATAGACAGGTTTTACTGTATATACAAAAGACAAGGTTCTTGGCAGAAGAAAACATCGCCATGCTCAAAGCAAAGGCTGCAAAGCAATAAGACTGGCCGGTCAGTTGGTACAATCCCGAGTGGCGCAGTGGTGAGATGCTCGTCCTCCACTATGAAGGCTACCGTCAAGGTCCACGGTTCCAAATCCGGGCATAGAGCATTAGAAACGAGCTCTTTACCTAATGAACCTGGGGCGACTACCGATAAATGGCGCCTTCATTTCCCACCAAATCTACTGGTTGGAAATTACCGTATGGCGATAAATGAAAATTGAGAAAAGTGTCGTTATTGAAAATTTTCGAATCTGGTAATTCTAACTATAGTGGTGGAAAGAAATACATTTCTAGCATCTTTCAGGAGAGCTATTGCAGCTATGGCTCCTTGAAAACCGCAAGCTCAGTTATCCGCCATCTTTCACTGAATGTTGTCAGTATTATCGCTATAGCCAATAACTGTTACCTATCCTATTTTTTTTAACCATTAGAAGTCACTTCAAACAAAAAACCAGTTTCATCACTCCACCCAGAAGCGAATGCAGGCTCCTCGAAAGGGGCGGGCGAATCACTGAGGGTGTGTGTATAGTGAACGGGGAGGGCGAATGTCCACCTCTTTTTTTCTCACGCCTATGTCAGTAATACATATTTCCCCTAAACGGGGAAAAAACCTTTTTCCGCTTATGGCTCCCCGGTGAAGGATGATGAGTACACCCGCCTCTCTAGGCACCTCAGTTCCAACCATTGTTAATGTGCGTCAAGTAATCATCGCTATAGCTTCCTGTGTATCCTGGGGGGGGGGGGGGCGTTAAGGCTTGATGCCATCAACAGCGAAGTGGCGGCTGAAGTTGGTTTTCCGTACTCCCTTCATGATCCTACATTCTCAATGGCCCTCATTGAAGACCAGTGTGGTTCTCGGACTTTCATGCTGCAAGTAGCTCCCGCGAATTAGTATATATGTGTCCGTACCCCCTTCAAATGCATAGGAGGCTTGCTCATTCCCCGAAATGAGTGTATAGGAAGCTTGTCTATTCTCCGCTCCTCATAACTGCGCAGGTGTTTTGTTTAACCTTAGGAAATCGGCAAGCGTGCGTAGGAAGCTTGGATAGTCTTAAAAATGCGTATACTGCATGTGCGTAATCTTAGGCCTACTTACTCTTAGAAATGAGCAAAAGATGTATGCCCATCGAAATGCATAGGAAGATTGTTCACATCAAAAATACGTAGCACGCGTGCTTACTCATAGAAGCACGTTGGAAGCTTGCATACCCCATCCCCTGCATACTGAACCATGCTTAATGTTTTCTCACGGCTTTCTATGATATATATATGGGTATAACCATTTCTTTTTCATTTGAATCTACGGAAACAACTCGCGTACCACAAAGTATGCCACGGCGGGTTCAGCCATTGCTGATTATTTTTTGCTTACCTCTGAATAGCCCGTTGCGAACCACAGTTTATGAACCACTGCAGTATACTTACAGTCGGATCCCGTTATAATGAGAGACCGGAGAAATCCCTTCGTTACAACGAAATATCGTTAAAAACGATTTCCAGGTTTTTGTATTATTCCTATGTAAACTTACTGGGGATTAGAAAAGTATTCGTTAAAACGAGATTTTCGCTATAACAGTATTCGTTAAAACGGGATCCGACTGTACTTGAATAATGTAGGGTGTACCTCCCCCCACCCCTGCGTCGAGGCAAGGGCATACACACAGGATCGACTTTTGGGATTGGGGCGCACAAGGAATCTTTCCAGAGACATTTTGAGTCACCAACCTCCAAGAAGCATTTAAATCAATAGAAATTGATTAAAAACTGCATATAAAATTATTTCCTTCCGATATTTACATTTTTTTTACAAAAATATATGAAATTTTACTTCTAATTTTAGATCGTCTTTGGGGGGGGGAGGAGTTCCTGCCCCTTCCTGCGCACTCCTCCGTGGGTGTGGGTACTCTATAGTGAGAGACTTCATTTTCTTTCTCTTAAAATTAAAATATGCGACAAAATCGCCGGAAAGGCTCATCGGAACAAAAAGATGTCTTTGGAAAACGGGACTGTCCCGTATTTTTATGTCATACAGTAATCACATTCACAAGATTAATGAAATTTGTTTCCTTTCCCCCCCCCCCCTTCGATTTATTGTAAAATGTATCATTTCAAAAGAAATGCATTTTTAATTTATTTTTTACAACGCCATCTTTTGTTTATATTGTTCCGTTATACTAATAGTTTTATATTCATAAAAAAAAAGTTAAATTGCCATAATTTTTCAGAAATGTTTTAACAATTAATTTAATTTTTCAATTTTAGTTGCAATAATAAACGGTCAAAACTTATTATTAGTAAATATTTTTATGTATTTAAGCTTTTTTTCACGTAACATTCATTCGTGTTTAAATACTGAAGTCATACTGGAATGGAACGGAAAAAGCCGCAAAGGCTCGTTACTTCCAACAAAGTACGATCCCGACCGGTAAGAAAATGTCCATAACATGTTAATGAGTGGATCTTGACCTTCCGTATACCCCAGACCATCCCCTCGAAGCTCATCGAAGAGGTCCGTGGACCCATGATCTAATCGATGCGTTATTTCTTCAGGAACTAGACTCTAACCGCAATGGTGATCAATTCCTTTTTTTGGTAACCCACCATTATTTCCTAGAACAAGGGTGCTCAACCTTTAGGACAGCGCGGGCCACTTAATTTGTTTGGAAACGCGTAGCAGGCCACTTATGTGATCTGGAACAGCTTTAATGGTGGTTAAATGTGCCGTAAATCTGTAAAATCCGCATGATCTGGAAAATTTTCCAATTCAGAATAAGTCTTTCTACCCCCTAAAAATTTTGGAGGAGTGAAATTTCTCTTAAAAAATTATTTTTTTCTAATATCACTGGTGGTGATCAGTTGTTCGTCCAGTAGGTTCCGATTTCTGACTTTCAGCTCAGTAGTGATGGGAATTGAAACACGTTACCAAAATTAGACAATATACAGGGTGTCCTAGAACTCTACCACCTAAATGGTAGGAACACGTCAGGATAAACAGTAATTTTTCCCACGTAATCAAAGGTCACAACCTACTTATTGGTGGATGCATACCTCAGAAGATCCCAAAATATGGCAACCATGCTCATGAGGGATGACAAGAAAATTTTTCTTCTTTGTCACAGGCAATCATGGGATGGGATGGGGGGAATATTGTCAAGAGGTTCTTTATTTCTCTTATCCAATATGTCCCTTTATCTCTCTGGTTGTATCATGTATTTATACCAATTTTCTGTATTTTTTTCTTTTTTCTGGAAGAAATATGGTCAACCTAGTTTTGCAGGTAAGCATAAATTTCTTTTCGCTCCCCCTACCAGGGTGACTTTAGGAGTCTTTCATCTCGATTTTTTTTACGCCAAATTTGGTCGCCAATTTTGACTCGAAATCCATGTTAGTATGCGCGGACTAAAAAAATAATTTGCGACGCATTGTAATTCTATTGCATTTTAAAAATTGTTAGGATCGACGTGTACTGTCACACGATTCTCATCCTGACGGCAGAGGACACACTGTATACACAGAGTGACCGTATATGTCCCGGGATATTCACGTAATGTCACATAATTTTGGCCATCCCGAATTTTTTGTAATAGAATTAATGTACTTGTAATGCCTCATTTTTTCATGTATTTTCAACGAAGCCTAGTTAAATTTTTTATTCTATGTTGAAATCAAGATTGAAATTACTTTTTAACTCGTTAATTATGTTATGATAATTACAACTATAAATATAAGAATATTCTTCTCGGATATTTGTCATGTTAAACGTTTTAGAGAGAGTGAGATATGGCTTTTCTCAGCCGAATAATACATCAAGGAAATCAAGACCTTTTCTGGATATTATGCCGGGGGTAAACCAGCATCTCCTAGAGATAGAAGGCCTCCGCACGGGTTGCCAAGTTCATCTGTAACGTCATTAAGACTACCTAGCAAGTTTTCCACATTTTGAACTACACCATCCTATTTTGTTTCTTCTTATTTTGGCGTAGAATCTTCCTAGTTGGCTCACAAATACTGCATGGTGATTGGATGGGGGCATAGAAAAGCCAATTCTGAGGCAGGACCTGCAGCGGAATTTTTTTCCTGAATATTCTGAGGGAAAATGAACTACTTGCTGACATCACGAGTAGTGTGCGGAGAAGCCTTCTATCTCTAGGAGGTGCTGGGTAAACTGGGAAAGGAAAGTCATCCGGTCTCCGCCGTAAATTGAACCCAGATTCTCTGACAAACCGGGACATACACGAAGGCAAGGTTGCCTCCAGTGGTGTATATAGTGTCACACTTCCCCGGTTCGCAAGAGTTCCTGGGATAGATTCCCGACGGTGACCAGATGACTTTTCTATAGGAGTTTATATCCCGGAAAAAAAAATCAGAAAAACATATTTCCTTAAACATTTTGTTCTGTGGAAATCATTTTAATCCACTGCAATTTGCAGTTGCTTCATTTCCCGCCATTTTTCAGTGCAATAGTTTTACGCAATAGTTGGAACTTTTCTAATCTTTGGCATCATTTTTGGCTATAATTGGGGATATCTCGAATTTTCCTATATTTGTATAATCCCAATTTCCTTATTTTCCTCGGAGAAATATGGTCAGCCTGCTTTTTGTCAATCGAATTCGAAGAAGTCATTTGCATGCATTGCGGTTCGCAGTGGCGGAGGAGGTCATTTTTTGACATTATTTTGGCAGTTTTGCTTATTTCTGGCATAGTTTTTTTGCAACAAATGTGCGATTTGTACCATATTTTTAATCGAGGAACGTACGATCAGACTCGGGTTTTTATATGGGAAAAATATTTTTTTCTCCTCTTTTTGGTGCCAGTGGCCTAGATTCCATGTTTACATCCAAAAAATATTCATTTATGACCACGAATTGCAAAAAATCATTTTTCTTGACGTGTTGGCAGGACGTATTTCGTCGAGAGTTACGGGAATAAAGGATCGCAAACACGGGAAATCGCCGATTGTCATCAAAAGTAATGCCAAAAATTACAGCAAAATTTTGAAAATCTCCAAAAGTTATTGATGGCAAAGAGTTGCCAATTATGACCGAAATCACCGAAAAATTTCAAATGGAGGTAAAGGAAACGCTATTGCAAACATAGCAGATGACTTTATTTTAAGCAGTGAATGTCGAAATACAATTATTAACTAGAATCATAATTTGCTTCGTTGAAATTACGGGATGATACAGGACATTTTTATGGGAAAGAAGGTCGAAATCAAGTGCAAATACGGGATTGTCCCAGGAAATACAGGTCATATGGTCACAACGTGTACTATTATCTTTCTCATTCTGGGTGCAAAGTTCTGGGATACCGTATCTACATCAATCAAAACAAGCCGATCAAACGTGTCATACCTCATTTGAACGTTTAAAGACACACCGATTCATGCAAATCCCACCAGAAGCATGTGATGACGGTACAATAAAAACAACAATCTCAAAATAATCGATACATCATACAACACTAAAACTGTTGAATATTTTCCATGATTTCTAGGACAACGCGATAACTCACACAAAGAGATAACAATGATTATACATAACATAATAACAAACAGAAGAAGAAAAAAAAACGATCTCTCGGAACGAGCTACTGTCATGCAAGTGGAAATTAGCATAATGGATAATGGATAGATGCATATATTAAAGGAAGTGGGGAGGACTCACCACTTGCTTCGGAGTCGTGGCCTGGACGGGAGCAACGGCACGAAAACCATAGCAGCAGTACCACATCACAAAACAAGAATGCAACGAATGCAGATGGGGGGGTACCTTCCTATAGGAGATTCCAACTCGCACAAATGGCAACTGTACATTAATTTATAAGGGAAGAGTCGCCAAATGAAATGTCTTCAATCACTCTCAGATACCACAACACCATGCCAAGTGTTGTTGTTGTAACCGAATCTTCTCTGTGTATTAGTAATGTTAAAATATTCTCCTATTGATGTTGAATAGATAGATCTCTGTGAGGTTATGAGAGAAAGTTGCGTGTGTTATTATATGCGGAGGTTCTCTCTCTGTCTTTAGTGTGTGTGTGAGAGAGAGTGTGTGTGTTGCCGTATGTATGTGTGTGTGTGTGTGTGCTCGGGTTTTTTGGTTCAATGTCCTCTAGCGGTGGAGATAGAGTGTGTTAACCCCGTCCGGTCCAATAGAGAAAAAGGTAAAGGGCGTTTTTTTTTTTCCGGGAATTTAGCTCTCAGAGGTGTCTGAAATTGTTATTTCTGAAGATTTGTCCACAAGGAAATCGATAATCTTACTAATATGGATAGATACACTATGTAGCCCCGTAAGTCATGGGAGACTTTGGAGTTCAGAGAATTTTTTTCGAATTTCTAGAGAAATGCTTCATGAATATAGTTATGAAATTTTGGTTATATATACCCTATTCTTGTATTCACAATATCTAGTGAAAATTTAATCATGAATGCATTCAGGGGACCGACAGGAAATTAAATAAGAAAAAAATGTTTTGATGAATCCTGTCACAAAAAGCTGCAAATGTAACTTTCACAAATACAAAATTAGAAACCACAACAGGCAAATTGCCCAACAAAGTGACTGGAAAAGGGGAAGTGTATATATATATTACTGCCAAAGCCCGAAGTGTGGCCAATTCACGGCGGAGCCAGCCACTTCGTGAATAGGCTGAGAGTTTTCGCGCTTGCATCCCGTATATACGGGATGACCAACACCTCCCCCCCCCCCCAATGTTTTCTTCATGTCGGCGCCTGTGAAGAGCTATATTCAAGTTACTTGCTGAAAATGTCTGAATGATGAAGGATTTTGCACAAATTGATATTTTGGTTACATTTTCTGTCATTTGATTCGTCAGAAAAAAAGGGTCTTGGGGTTGCCAAACGTCCCGCGTAATATATACCGTAAGTGGAGCGTTCGTTGCATTGTATATTAAGAATTTGGTCTTTTGCTATATTGGGTCTTTGCAAGAATTTGCTGTAGGGGGGGGGGGGGGAAAGAGGCACTCTGAGCACCCAAGTGCAAGCACCTATACTACTAATCACGCGTACCGGTTTGGAGGACATATGTAATGTTTTTTTGGTTTTTTAAACGATTTTTGAGTCGTCCAGGGAGAACGCATAATACAGTATGAGAAAACTTCGGCGTACTGATTCTCAATTGGTACCACTTGGCGAACATTTGTGATGTTTGGCTGGAATTGGCGAGATTTGCTGAGAATCGGGCGTCACGGTTTCGCCCGAGTGCCGTGGTGCTATGATGGTCGTCTGCCACCCCGTGGAGGTTGCCATCAGGGTCTAAGTTCAAACCGGAGGAAGAATGTAGATAGCAAGATATTTTCCCCATAGAGCTTGAGGTGATCGCCGATAGATATCGCCTTCATTTCCAACTTAACTCGTTAATGGCAACGAATTGCAAAATATAGATATGGCCGGAGTTGGTGTTTGGGGAAGTAGTGGAGTCACCCAAATAAAATTTGTTCACACAAGCATAACCTAATCTATATATATAAAATTGATTTTCTGTGTGTGTGTCTGTGTGTGTGTGTGTGTGTGTGTATGTATGTTCTCTATACAAATCTACAATTTTAGATCGATCGTCACCAAATTTTGCATATATACCAAATGGGACCCGACTTGAACGATATGCTACTTTAAAATTTCGTCAGACCAGGGCAAATGCCCCAAATGGGCAAAAAACTGTCCAGCAACAATGGTTTTTGGGCCTCAACAATCACTTTCCGAACGTTTACCGTGGTGGTTACCGTGTTTCCCTAGCAATGCGTTTCAGACGTGTATATGCCTTTACAACGGTTTGTCACTTCTTTAATCCTGTTAGTACATGTATGATAGTTTATGCCTTTATAATGGTTTGCCACATTTTCAATATACTCTCAGTAATGAGGCTTTTTGAATTGACGTCATAATCATCATCAGCATCGCTTTGAGAGTCAGGAAAAGGGTGATCCTCATAGAAATCAGTGCTAAAATTGTCGATTTTACTGTAGAAATGCGGAAATTAGTGGGATTTTCCGCCCCATCAATGATTTTAAAAATTGTATTGAATTCTCAATTTTTGAAATATTGAGATTGCTTAGAGATATACGAAGCCCAGGAGATTAAAAACGAAGTAATTAGCCGGACCTACTTTTGAGTTAGACATTCATGTAATAACATTAATTTCAACTTTTTATTTACATCTTCTCAAGCATGAAAATTAATGTCTCCGTATTGTCTTTTGATATTCAACTGCATTAATTCATAGTTTAGGATGTTTTAAAATAAATTATGGGCCCGTAAATTACATCGAAGAAATTCCACAGCTTCAATTAAGCATTTTTGAAACCTGAAACAGGCAGATGGATAAATTAAAGTTCGGGGGGGGGGGATCGAAATACCTAGCGCCCCTTAAAAAAGGATAAAAAGTATATATTCATTTCTATGTTTCTTTAAATCTAGATTTGTTTAGTTCATGAGTCGCACAGGAAGTCACCATATTGGTTAACTTAGACACGGTTTGCATGTCCCTCAAAGAAAGGGGTAGATATCACGTGTTTCTAACAGCCTCATTGAAGAAAACCCGGGCAGCACCGGGTATTATAGCTAGTGATGAATAACACTTTTACAAAGAAAAAAATTGGGGAGCGTCATTATTTCTGGTATAACTGAACACCTGTCGCCAAAAAATTCCGTTCTACTTCATTCACAGGTCATTCACATGGTCAGAGAACAAATTAAGAAGAGGGAGCCCAAGGGGGCTATATGACTTCAGGGCTAAAAATTCTCTCTTTCCCCTTGAGTTTTCTTTCGTGACCCCCCCCCCCCCCACCAGAAAATTTTAGGAGTCTCTTCACGGGAACTTTCTATCCGAAGCTATAGGAGGAGCCCTGTCTGCCTCCCCCACTGCCAGAAACAGGAGAGAACAGAGGAATCAGATACCCAGGGTGCCAATTTCATTCTTTATACCTTCGAAATTACGAGAAGGAGGTTGCAAAATGGATACTTGCCCCGGGCGACCGTCAGTTTTGCTTTTAGTTGCGAACATTATTTCACCCGTGTGGTGTGGGTGGGATACCCATAATGCCCTAGTGGTGTGGTGGTAAGATGCTCGTCTACCACCGTGAAGGTTTCTGCCACGGTCCCGACCCCGAGGGAGGATATAGATAAGACATTTTCCTTAACGAGCTTGAGGTGCTTCATTTCCAACCCATCTCATTAATGACAATGAATAGCGATATGGCCAGAGTTAGGGCTTGGTGAAGTAGCTCTCCCATGAGACATGAATGAACGTCAGAACTTTGCCACTGGACTTATCGCGTTACCGAGATCTCTTCTTGGCAGAGTCTGGAACACTTTAATCTTGTGTCAAAAAAACAAACCATACAAGATTTTTATAACATACTAGCTATAATACCCGGCGCTGCCCGGGTTTTCTTCAATGAGGCTGTTAGAAACACGTGATATCTACCTCTTTCTTTGAGGGACATGCAAACCGTGTCTAAGTTAACCAATATGGTGACTTCCTGTGCGACTCATGAACTAAACAAATCTAGATTTAAAGAAACATAGAAATGAATATATACTTTTTATCCTTTTTTAAGGGGCGCTAGGTATTTCGATCCCCCCCCCCCGAACTTTAATTTATCCATCTGCCTGTTTCAGGTTTCAAAAATGCTTAATTGAAGCTGTGGAATTTCTTCGATGTAATTTACGGGCCCATAATTTATTTTAAAACATCCTAAACTATGAATTAATGCAGTTGAATATCAAAAGACAATACGGAGACATTAATTTTCATGCTTGAGAAGATGTAAATAAAAAGTTGAAATTAATGTTATTACATGAATGTCTAACTCAAAAGTAGGTCCGGCTAATTACTTCGTTTTTAATCTCCTGGGCTTCGTATATCTCTAAGCAATCTCAATATTTCAAAAATTGAGAATTCAATACAATTTTTAAAATCATTGATGGGGCGGAAAATCCCACTAATTTCCGCATTTCTACAGTAAAATCGACAATTTTAGCACTGATTTCTATGAGGATCACCCTTTTCCTGACTCTCAAAGCGATGCTGATGATGATTATGACGTCAATTCAAAAAGCCTCATTACTGAGAGTATATTGAAAATGTGGCAAACCATTATAAAGGCATAAACTATTATACATATACTAACAGGATTAAAGAAGTGACAAACCGTTGTAAAGGCATATACACGTCTGAAACGCATTGCTAGGGAAACACGGTAACCACCACGGTAAACGTTCGGAAAGTGATTGTTGAGGCCCAAAAACCATTGTTGCTGGACAGTTTTTTGACCATTTGGGTCATTTGCCCTGGTCTGATGAAATTTTAAAGTAGCCTATCGTTCAAGTCGGGTCTCATTTGGTATATATGCAAAATTTGGCGACGATCGATGTAAAATTGTAGATTTGTATAAAGAACATACACACACACATAGACACACACACAGAAAATCAATTTTATATATATAGAAGTTAGATTTTCCCCCATCAAAACATTTTCCCGTGCCATCTCATCTGTTATCTTACACTTGAAATATTATATACACAGGATACAAAAAAGAAAAAGAAATGCGAATCTTATTGTGAAATAAGAGAATACACTCATGTCCATAAATTAAGGATAATGCCAGCTCCGGCAAATAAAGGTTCAGAAACAAAACAAACGTTACTTATTCATAAAGCCCATTTATTAAACAAAAGATAAAGAACAAAAACGATGGTGTATGTATGATACCATTCATAAAAACTACGATTTTTGCTCCCTGGTGCAATAGTAAAAAATATCTCCTTCACGAAAACTTACTATTACGTGGTTGGTATGATGGTTAATACATTGTATGTCTCCCATGCGATGAAATACAGTCCGTACAACGCCTAGGCATGCTGAGTATCAAATTATCGATCTGATCTTGGGGAAGATCACTCCATTCAGCAAGCAATGCTCTCCGAAGTTCCGGTACACATTTAGGAGGTGGTTGACGGGCTGCAACTCGTCGGCCAAGCATGTCCCACACATGCTCTATCGGATTCAAGTCAGGTCAGAATGCTGGCCATTCCATACGGGTTATATCCTCAGATTCAAGGCATTCGTTTACGATGTTTGCTCGGTGAGGACGGGCGTTGTCATCCATAAACACAAATTCTGCGCCCATGGCACCCCTAAACAAACGTACATGTTGTTCCAGAATGATGTCCCGATAAATTTGGGCTTTCGTGGTTCCGGTTTGAACATGCAGATCTGTTCTGGAACCCAGTATAATTCCACCCCAAACGAGCAATGCCGCAACACCGTAACGGTGTCGTTCAATGATGTTGTCTTGGTGGTAACGGGTACCTGGCGTTCTCCATATGAAAGTCCGACGTGAATCAGACTGCAAGCTAAACCTGGACTCGTCGGAAAACATCACACAAGCCCACTGTAACGATGTACACATTGCATGTTCTCTACTCCAGGCTAATCGCTGCCGACAGTGAGTTGCCGTGAGCGGAACACATCTGACAGGCCTGCGAGCATATAGACCAATATCTCCTAAACGTCTGTACACGGTTTGCCTTGAAACTGTGGTACCCGTGGCTGCAGATAGCTGACGAGACAGGTCGGATGCTGTGCTCCGCCTGCTTCTTTTGGCGGTTACTGCCAAATACCGGTCTTCATTCGGCGTTGTAACTCGGGGGCGACCTGTACTGTAACGTCTACTGACATTTCCGTTATCTTGGAATCGTTGCCAAAGCCTAGAGATGACACTTTGGGCAATTCCAAGTTCCTCGGATACTTCCATCTGAGTACGCCCACATTCCAGGCGGCCGATAATTCTACCACGTAAAAAAATCATCCACATACGTCCTCTGCGTCATAACTATTTGCTTATGGCACTGAGCGCCTTACAGAACTCTTGTGAACAATTTCACTTCTTTGCCACCATTCCTTATATACCCCCCTCTTACACTCTCGTCATTGTGACGTACTATCGGCATCATCTGGTGGCTTCCTGAAATTTGCATATCATTCTTGCAGATGTGTGTGATAATTCTACAGGTGAAATTTTTACTTTAGATTTCGATTTCTGTGTGATTCTGAATTATCCTTAATTTATGGCCATGAGTGTATATATCCATCGGAGTGAGTCTCATCTCGCTTAACACCTTATTGGTGAGCAAATGGGTTTGATAACTTGCGGACTAGAAGCCAGTATCAGTTTTATTGGGTTGAGTTCGCTCGCTCCGGTGGATTTAATGAAAATATACAAAATAGAAGTATTGTGTGGGAGAATATATACAATTAGGGATCACCCGTGCCATCTCACTTAGCACCTTACTCGGTGAGAAGCATGAATACGACAATATGAGTACGAACGTGTGTTGTGGACATGAAAGGCATGAAGATCTTGAATAGAGAGAAAGCCCCCCCCCCCCCCCCATGACAGTAAAATCAGGAAACCGACTACAAACACCGACCGAAAACCCGGAAAATCAACTCACACAAAAGAATCCAAACGTCCTCCCGGAAGTAAGACCATGTAGTACGTGACCGTGGTCATGCAAAGAGAATGCGCATGGTGTTGACCACTGTTTCCAGAATCAGAGAATGAGTGTTTAATAATATTCTTGTGGGAGTCCTCGAAAGAGCCCTCTTATGGATATATATATATATATTCTCTCTTAAGTACATACTACGATTTCCGGATTTCTTGACCGAAGGGCAGTGACCTTAGGAAAGGTGTGGCCGGCTTGGATTGGCCATCGAAAGAAAATCTTTGTCTGTAATAAGAAAAGCTAATGACAGTAGAGACGGTATTGAAATGAACTCTTACACGCACGCATGCGCAATGGGTGGCTTACACTTAGTATAATCTCTTTGATCAATAATTACCAGCTTGTGCATGATTTCCATTCCGCATTGATGATTTAACAAGTGCTGTGTGGGGAAAAAAAAGTTGACGTAACGATTGCGAAATAAACTCATTCACTTACTACAGTGTTGCTGATGAGATTATTGTTAGATATTGGAAACAGACCGAGCGTGGGCTATATTCTGGTTAGGAGATATTGGAAACGTGACTTTACCGTTGTTAGGAAAAACTTTATTTTAGTCATTGTTTTAGACGGAAGATTTTATTCAGCCATTGTTTTAGACGGAAGATTTTATTCAGCCATTGTTTTAGACGGAAGATTTTATTCAGCCATTGTTTTAGACGGAAGATTTTATTCAGCCATTGTTTTAGACGGAAGATTTTATTCAGTCATTGTTAGGCAGAAGACTTTATTCAGCCATTGTTAGGCAGAAGACTTTATTCAGCCATTGTTAGACGAAAGCTTTATTCAGTCATTGTTAGACAAAAATTTTATACAGTGAAAACTATTCAGTTATTGATAGACGGAAGATTTGGCTCCACCATCATTAGAGAAACCGATTCATCATTGTTAGAGAAACTTCAATTCACTATTGTTAAGACTTGGCTTCACCATTGTAAAACGGAAAACTTGGCTTCACCATTATTAAATATTTTTAATTCGGCCATTGTCAGAAGAACTTTATTTCACCATTGTTAGACTGAAGAGTTTTCCCCACCATTGTTGGAAAAAAACTATCAAGTCAAAGTTAGACGGAAGACGTGACCTTCCTATTGTTAGGGAAACTTTATTAAGCAATTGTTAGAAAAAAACTCATTCAGCCATTGATAGACGGAAGACTTAGTGTCTTCATCATTGTTAGACGGATGCCTTGGTTTACTTTTTCGGTAGAAAACTTTATTCATTCATTGTTAGACGAAAGATTTGGTTTCATTATTGTTAGAGAAACTTTATCCTGCCATTGTTAGACGAAATAATTGGTTTCATTATTTGTTAGAGAAACTTTATCCTGCCATTGTTAAACGAAATACTTGGCTTCCACATTGTTAGACGAAATACTTTTCTTTCACATTGTTAGATGAAATACTTTTCTTTTACATTGTTAGACAAAATACTTGGCTTCCACATTGTTAGAGAAACCTTATTCAGCCATTGTTAAAAAAAACTCATTCAGCCATTGATAGACGGATGACTAAGCTTAACGTTTTTTGGTAGGAAAACTTTATTCAGTCATTGTTGGACGAAAAACTTGGCTTCAACATTGTTAAAGAAACTATTCAATCATTATTCCAAGGAACGCAAACTTTTTGGAAACAAAATTCAGCCTACTACTGTCAGTATTTGGTGACAGTTGGTGAATATTCACAACAGTTGGCTTCATTTCATCCTATTATTTTACCGCAATATCATTTCCTTAGAATAGATATATAGCACGCAAACAGCAACACATTGCCATTCCAGGAAAAAGAAAAACATCCAGCCGAACTTTCAAGAGAGCCACCAAATACACATCATCGTATTTGGTACATGCCCATAATCGATTCAATCTATTCTCAGAATCGAATCGAGTAGAGGAAACGGACATTGTATTTACATCACGGGGTCAGACAAAATGCCCGATGCTAGGCACGTGTTCGGTCATTTACTCAGAAAAACGAGATTTCTCGTGATCCTTAAATTTAGGTTATGTAAGTACGTATTCTCGGACACTGGACACGGACACGTATGTTATAGACCCTCGACCCATTCTCCTTGGCATAAATTCTTTTTCTGAAGGAAAGGATCCATATTCTCTGTCCAAACTCCGGGTACCCTGAGACATTACGTTGACCGATCGCCTCATTTATTTTGGTTTCCGATTGGCCTTGGTCATTCATTTGAAAATTGAATGACCATCCGATGGTGACAAGGATTTCAATAAAAAATTTATCGCCGGAAAATCCGCCACCAACAATTCACCAACTACCAATTTTTTTGTCCATCTGGACATTTTCATTTGAGGTGAGCGGTATAGTACGCAAATATCATTAGTTATCAAATTATTTCTTCCATTAATTCTGAATTTGTTTATTTACTTTGTTCTGGAGTTATTTATTCCATTACTATTGAATTTGAATTTTCATCAATTCTGCGTTCTCTTTTATTTATTTTGAATTTCCATTAATTGTTTTTCTTGCATAAATTTTGAGTTTTTATTAATTCTGGAATTATTTCTTCTTATTTCTGGAATTAATTATTTTCATTTCTGGAATTAATTATTTTCATTTCTGCAATTAATTCTTCTTATTTCTGGAATTATTTCTTCTTATTTCTGGAATTAATTATTTTCATTTCTGCAATTAATTCTTCTTATTTCTGGAATTATTTCTTCTTATTTCTGGAATTAATTATTTTCATTTCTGCAATTAATTCTTCTTATTTCTGGAATTATTTCTTCTTATTTCTGGAATTATTTCTTCTTATTTCTGGAATTAATTATTTTCATTTCTGCAATTAATTCTTCTTATTTCTGGAATTATTTCTTCTTATTTCTGGAATTAATTATTTTCATTTCTGCAATTAATTCTTCTTATTTCTGGAATTATTTCTTCTTATTTCTGGAATTAATTATTTTCATTTCTGCAATTAATTCTTCTTATTTCTGGAATTATTTCTTCTTATTTCTGGAATTAATTATTTTCATTTCTGCAATTAATTCTTCTTATTTCTGGAATTATTTCTTCTTATTTCTGGAATTATTTCTTCTTATTTCTGGAATTAATTATTTTCATTTCTGCAATTAATTCTTCTTATTTCTGGAATTATTTCTTCTTATTTCTGGAATTATTTCTTCTTATTTCTGGAATTATTTCTTCTTATTTCTGGAATTATTTCTTCTTATTTCTGGAATTACTTCTTCTTATTTCTGGAATTATTTCTTCTTATTTCTGGAATTATTTCTTCTTATTTCTGGAATTATTTCTTCTTATTTCTGGAATTATTTCTTCTTATTTCTGGAATTATTTCTTCTTATTTCTGGAATTATTTGTTCTTATTTCTGGAATTAATTATTTTCATTTCTGCAATTAATTCTTCTTATTTCTGGAATTAATTATTTTCATTTCTGGAATTAATTATTTTCATTTCTGGAATTAATTATTTTCATTTCTGGAATTATTTCTTCTTATTTCTGGAATTATTTCTTCTTATTTCTGGAATTATTTCTTCTTATTTCTGGAATTATTTATTTTTTTGCATTTCTGCAATTAATTCTTCTTATTTCTGGAATTAATTATTTTCATTTCTGGAATTAATTATTTTCATTTCTGGAATTATTTCTTCTTATTTCTGGAATTATTTCTTCTTATTTCTGGAATTATTTCTTCTTATTTCTGGAATTATTTCTTCTTATTTCTGCAATTAATTCTTCTTATTTCTGGAATTAATTATTTTCATTTCTGGAATTAATTATTTTCATTTCTGGAATTATTTCTTCTTATTTCTGGAATTAATTATTTTCATTTCTGGAATTATTTCTTCTTATTTCTGGAATTATTTTTATTTCTGGAATTAATTCTTTTTTATTTCTGGAATTATTTATTCTTATTTCTGGAATTATTTCTTCTTATTTCTGGAATTAATTATTTTCATTTCTGCAATTTTAATTCTTCTTATTTCTGGAATTAATTATTTTCATTTCTGGAATTAATTATTTTCATTTCTGGAATTAATTATTTTCATTTCTGGAATTAATTATTTTCATTTCTGGAATTATTTCTTCTTATTTCTGGAATTATTTCTTCTTATTTCTGGAATTATTTCTTCTTATTTCTGGAATTATTTCTTCTTATTTCTGGAATTATTTATTTTTTTGCATTTCTGCAATTAATTCTTCTTATTTCTGGAATTAATTATTTTCATTTCTGGAATTAATTATTTTCATTTCTGGAATTATTTCTTCTTATTTCTGGAATTATTTCTTCTTATTTCTGGAATTATTTCTTCTTATTTCTGGAATTATTTCTTCTTATTTCTGCAATTAATTCTTCTTATTTCTGGAATTAATTATTTTCATTTCTGGAATTAATTATTTTCATTTCTGGAATTATTTCTTCTTATTTCTGGAATTAATTATTTTCATTTCTGGAATTATTTCTTCTTATTTCCGGAATTATTTTTATTTCTGGAATTAATTCTTTTTTATTTCTGGAATTATTTATTCTTATTTCTGGAATTAATTCTTTTTATACTTTTTATTTCTGGAATTATTTCTTCTTATTTCTTTTAATTTCTGCAATTAATTTTTCTTATTTCTGGAATTATTTCTCCTCATTTCTGGAATTATTTCTCCTCATTTCTGGAATTATTTCTCCTCATTTCTGGAATTATTTCTCCTCATTTCTGGAATTATTTCTCCTCATTTCTGGAATTATTTCTCCTTATTTCTGGAATTATACAAATACAACGCCACAACAGGCAAAATGCCCAACGAGGTGGCTGAGAAAAAGATGCCCATAAAAATATGGATGTCATATACTGTATTTCACAAATACAGCAACCCAATTAAAAATGCAATTAAAAAAAATTATAAGCAATATATACACATCATAAAATATTATACAATGCCCATAAAGAATACTTATGGTTGTCTTATAGAATAAGGAGAATTAATTCTCCTTATTTCTGGAATTTTTTTTTCACTCCTGAAATTATTCCTTTCGTCAGTATTCTGCATTTTCATGAATTCTCGAACTATTTCTTTCATTAAGCTTGAATCCCTATTAGTTCTGAAATTGTTTATTTACTTGATTCTGAATTTTTCCATGTATCTGAAACTAGCTATTTCAACAGCCCGCGGCTTCGCTCGCGTGGATTTGGTAATCTGTAAATTACTTGGCAACGATTCCCTCATAAAACATTTGAACCCCCCCCCTCCCCCCCCCCCATGATGAATAATTTCATATTCATGGCTTCAGCGAGCACGGCTCAGTGATGATTGCTACATATAACTTTTGAACCCAACCCCCTTAGGGGGTTGAATTTTAAAAAATCCCTTCTCAGTGAGCGTCTACATTACAATATAAAAATATTTTGGTTTCGGCTCAGCGTGATTTCTCCATGTGCGCGTGAAATAAGGTAGGTCGGGTCGTATCCCCAGTGGCGTAGGTGGTAGCGTGCTTGGCCGGTAGGCAAGAGGGCGTTAGTTCGAATACCGGCGGAGGCAAGATGACTTTTCTTTTCGAGTTCACATCAGCATCATACCCGGAAAATGTCTGTTTCCTTGATGTCGTGGGCTGAGAAAAAACATGTACCGTATTTGCTGACCTAACCAAACCTCTTTGACGATAAGGATTTGGTGGGGGGGGGTGGCAATACCTCTTTGGCCCAAGGCCCTCATCAAGTCGAAGTCGGGTCCTGATTCAAGGATACCGAAAAACATATAGGGAATGACGTTTCGGACAGTTCCATGTCCAAACTTTTTTATAGATCATTATACGTATATGTCAATGCATCTCTGTCTACTCACCATGACCTCTAAACAAGAGGTTGATGAATCTAGAATGGGAGGGAAAAAAATTGTCACGGACGTTAACGCATCATCTGCCAAGTGTTAAGATAGTAACCCGTGACCTTGAGGAATCGTCGGACGGACGATTTCCTATGATCGCAATCGATTAATATCGGATGATGTGTGGTCTCTCCTCTCTGAAGGTAGACGCATCAAAAGGTAAATAATAAATCCTTCAACGATGGATGGCCCATAAGATGCCAATTTATTTTTTGTGAGGCCATAGAATGAAATTGTCTAATGAAGGGGTGCACAACCTCCAGCCCGCCAAGAAGTTCCACTCGGCCCGCGAAAGGTGTTCGGTAGAAAATTTTAATGCACTCAACACAATAAAACAAATGCTGATCATATTTCCTTCATAAAAATACGAAAAAATCAGAATCCGTACGGGATATTGCTAATCATAGCAAACAAATTGTCAAATGCAAGTTGCCAATTATAGCCAAAAAATGCCAAATGCAAGTTGCCAATTATAGCCAAAAAATGCCAAATGCAAGTTGCCAATTATAGCCGAAAATGTCAAATGCAAGTTGCCAATTATAGCCAAAAAATGTCAAATGCAAATACAGGTGCCAATTATAGCCGAAAAATGTCAAATGCAAGTTGCCAATTATAGCCAAAAAATGTCAAATGCAAATACAGGTGCCAATTATAGCCGAAAAATTTTCAAATGCAAGTAAAGTTGCCAATTACAATAAAAACTGTTCAGGTCAAGTAAGATCACAAATTACAGACAAAAAAAATTGTCAAAGACGTTAGTTTATAAGTCATGGAAATAATGTCCATTTTTAATTGAAAAAAAATAGTCAAGCTTGAAAATAAGGGGCAAAAAAACGGGACATTTTATAAAAAAAAAGCTGGGACGACTACAAATTATATAATTGTCGTAATATAAAGGTTTCGTTATCATACCGACATTGGTCATTTCAATGTCGCACCAACCTCTCCGTGAGTATGAAAAAAAAAAAACTGCCGTTTAGAATCGGGAATGAATTGTAGGTCCCGGTCTAATTAGCCCTCGTGTACAGAAAATTCCCTTGATGTGACAAAAATAATAAAATTAATGATTAATGTTGCACACCGGTTTTTTTAACCAACATCTTTTTTGAATTCTAACAGATAGTTTTGTTTTATAGATGGCAGAAAGGATCCCACGATGCTGCTTTCCGCACGTGTAATTACACGTTACACATATGAAATCAGCTCCACCTACTTTTTTTAAATGTTATCAACATCTTCTATATAGTTTCCAAACTTTTGAATGCGAGTCAAAAGATGGCTGCCGGTGCCATTTTGCGGTGCCTAAATAATAGTTTCCAATGGCTGATTATGAATCATCAGAATCTGGGTTATTGATTTCAAATTTATATACAATTCTTTCATATAGGAATATTTATGTAGTGAGACCTCGATATAACGATGAACTGAACCAATAAAAAAATCGTTGTAGAGGGAGGTAGGAAAAATCATTGTTAGCGAGGTTTCGCTGTATAAAGGTTTATATTGGAGAAACAAAAATGGAACCGCATGCAAATACGGTGAGAGAGCATAAAATTTCGGTATCATGTGCACATCGGTTTCGAACCAACATTTTATTTCATGTTCTGAATTCTAACAGATACTATAGTTTTGTTTGATAGATGTCAGCAGTGGTCCCACAAAACCGTTTTGTGCCTAATTAGAAGAGATTTTTTATTTCTGTGGAGAAATAAAAAAGTACACATATGAAATAAGCTCCACCCCTTTTTTTTTAAAGCGTTAACAGTATCTCCCATATCAAGGAAACATATATTTCTTGGATGTTATGCTGAGGTGAACTCGGGAAGAAAAGTCATCTTGTTTCCACCGGGACTCGAACCCATACCCTCTTGCGAACAGGGCAAGCATGTTACCGTCTACATCACTGGAGACACGACCCTGCCTTCTTTATTTCACACCCTGGGACGTGAGGCGCTGAGGTACAGAAGCATTAGTAGCCTCTCTTAACTTCAGCAAATGCCCTGTCCTCCCCATTTGGGACGGTAGAAATAGACGGCTTTTTTTCCCCCCCAGCCCTCACTCACACCACAGTGCTTGAAATAAGGAAGGCAGGGTCGCGTCTCACATGGTAGCACGTTTGCCCGATTTGTGACAGAGCCTCGGTTCGAGTCCAGAGACTGGCAGAGACCAGATGACTTTTCTCTCCAAGTTCATCTCGGCATAACATCCAGAAAATATGTTTCTTTGATATCTTTGGGCTGAGGGAAATAAAAAGCATCTCCCGTAGAGAGTTTTCAAACTTGCGAATGCGAGTCAAAAGGTTGTTGCCATTTTACGATGTCTAAATAATAGTTTCCAATGGCAAATCATGAATCATTAGAATCTGGGTTATTGATGTCACATTTCTATGCACTTCTTCTATATGGGAATATTTATATAAAGTTGTATATGGAAGAAATAAAAAAATGGAACCACACGCAATTATGGCGGGAGGGAGGGAGGAACAGAATGCATTTTTCATGAGACATTTCAGTTTCCTGTTGCTGCTATTTGTACGTAAAAAAGAAAGAAAGGAAGGAAGGAAAAAACAAATACACACACCAGCACACTTTTCGATGTTATGTGCATACAAGAGGATGGTTATGGACGGCACCTACAGCCAATGGTACGCGAATGAGGGTTGTTGTTGCCATGGCTGCCTATGAGGTAAACAGCTCCTCTCATTTTCTGCAATGATAAGATATGGGCGGTCGGGAACGAATGGTAATATTGACAGGGTAATGCTTCAGTGACACGAGTTGAGCTAACCTTGAAAATGGTCAGTTATCTTATGCCTGATGGTGCGGCCATCGATTGGTCGTGTTTGTTGAACGAAACGGAACCGTGACTCTTTGTTTCCAAAAAAAAAAAAAAGAGCCCTAACGCTCTTTGTTTCACTCGCAGTTGACGTCACGTCTTAAGGGCAAACTTAGTGAACTGAGCAGTTCCTCTTACTGTAATTTGTACTAGACCCTCTTTTGCGCCGGGCTGGAAAAGATCTCGGCGACCGGATAAGTCCCGTGGCGGAATTCTAAAGTTCATGTTATGTCATGGAAACTCTTTTGCAAACATAACCTGCCGCGGTTTGCACTGTTGAACGTGTTGTTCGCTGTGTTTAAATGTAGTAGTCGCCATGATCCCGTCGAAAACCATTTTCACCAGGGGTCGTCTCAACGCAAGTACCCGGGGGTTTCAAGGGCAAAGAGGGCCTTTTAGCAATGGAATTTGAAACTGATTTTCGAGAGTAAGCATGTGAGTTGTGTCAGGCATTTACATCTAGCTAGGTATACACTCCCCTCTCCTCCTCTCCCCCAGAACATTACTTCGCCCGCTCACTGATTGCCAATAAGAACGTACTCGTAAGAGAGAATGTGTCATTGAACAATTTTTTTTTTTCAAACCGAGCACAACTCAGGTCTATCGCTATGAGCAATTTACTACCTAGTGAGTTGTGCCGGAAGTGTAAGTATGTGTACCTAACAGTCTGAGTGCGTATCTGGTGTTGTGTATGATTTTTTAGTGCTGCCACCTATATCTCAGAAGTGAAGTGAATGAAGTGTAATGACTGGATATTTGTACTGTTTGTAGGACTGTTGCTCTCTGTGGCGAGACTTTTTAACGGGGAGATCGGCTCGCATTTGCGCCTTGAAGTTGGGAACCACAGAAAACCAACTTCAACCGACCACCACTGTGGTGACGGTGGGGCTCGAAGCCGGGTCTCCGCGATGCGAGTCACTATGACCACTCGACCACCACAGCGGCCATCGAACAATTTGCAAGACACTCATGAATGTGTCGTTGGATGTTTTGGTTCAAACTTGTGGATGTGTCGTTGAATAATTTGTATGAGACTCATGATGGCGTTGAATATTTTGGATAACACTGTAAATGTGTCGTTGAATGTTTTGGATGATATTGTAAATGTATCGTTGAGTGTTTCTTGTGACACTTGTGAATGTGTCGTTAAATGTTTTGACACGTGTAAATGTATCATGGAATGCTTTCGGATGATACTTGTGATAGTGTCGTTGGATGTTTTGGTGACACTTGCGTATGTGTCGTTGAATATTTTCAATGACACTTGTGAATTGAATGTTTTGGGTGACATTTATGAATATGTGGTTGAATTTTCGGATAACACTTTTGAATGCGTCGTTGAATTTTTTAATAACCATCAAGATAATGTTTATGAAGGTGTTGTGTTAAACGTTAGAAGTAATGTTATTTTTCGCAATTTTCCACTAAACGCTTTGACTTGTTCTTATTAATGTGTCAATAGAACATTTTAGACGATATTTGCGAATGTGGCATTGAACATTCCGGACACTCGTTAGTGTCTATCGCTTTATACGACGCTAATAATCGACATCAACTGAGGATATCAAAATGATTTGAGCATTTCAATCAAAATTTCATCGATTCCGACTTTGATTTGAACCCAAAAAAAAAAAAAACCGTTTTTTGACGGAACTTTTTTGCAGGAATCGATGAGCGTATCAAGAACGACGATATTACATCACAATAGAGTAACTGTCGTGCTTGAATATCATAAATTTCACCAGATAATCCACCAACACGAAAACGAATGCAACAACTTCATTACGTGCGAATAATAATGACGAACGTTTCTTTACCGCAATGAAACGATCGAAAAATATACATAAATAAAAAAGGCTTTTCAACGGTTCCCAGGGCACGAACATGGCAACCAGGCCTAAAGTAAAACATTCGGCACCTAAAGCAGAGAACCAATATATACATATATATATATATATATATATATATATATATTTTTTAATCTTCTATCATACATATACAAATAAATAAATACCGAATCCAAAATCCCGATAAATGTCCTGTATCATCCAGTTATATTCATCCTTCCCCCCATCCCTTCCCATCGTATTGATTGCCAATTTCCCAACGGAACCTAATTTCTTTCCTTTGACACCGATTCCTGTCCCGTTTGCTAAATGCACGTATTTGAACCACTTACGGGACCCACGAAAGTAGATTAGAAGAACGGGATGTGGATCGATATAAAAAATGGAATAAAATATTCCTGCCGGACACACACTTCCGTAAAATATAATGTATTTCTACTGGAATGAACAGTCTACTTGGCTGGCTGGATGCCGGGCAGGCCGGCCAGCCTGGCATGACTTGGGGACACTGGACAAGGCTCAACCGAGCACCCAGAGGCAGGCCCGTCATTTAGGGGGAGGGGCAGGGGGGTGCCGTTGCCCACTCATGGCTTTTGAAAATACACTAAAAATGGTATATATATACAAATACATATATACATACATTGAGTACATGTGCTTTGCCCCCCCCCCTCCTGGAAAAAGTTGAAATGACGGCCCAGCCCAGAGGACCAACTGGTGGGGGGGGGGCCCTCTAACGAAAAAAACAAAGTCCACTGACTGGCCTCGTGTTGGCCGACAAGCCCAACACCACATTAAGACCCTCCTAACAACTACTCGAGAAACGGCTGGACTTCGAGGACTCGGTGGCAACTAGTCAAATGTCAGGCATTTGTGGGTATTTTGTGAAATGTGTACACTTTGTATACAATCGCTTTAGTGGCCCCGGGGGATCGAGGGGACACACACTCATACTTCCGGCACCACTCAATCGGTAGTAAATTGCCTATGGCGATAGACCGGAGTTGTACTCGGTTTGAATGAATGAATGAATGAATGGCCGACATGACTTGAAGAAGCGGGAGAAGGCCCAACTGAGCATCCAGTGGGCCCAATGGATCCCTTTACCAAGAAGTGGCGATTAACAACAGAGATAGATATACTGCAGTGCAATTGACGTTGGCATCACTAAAATGGGCCCTACATAATGAGAGGACAAATGCGCGTTCGCTGTGCCGCAAAGGCAATTATCACGTAACAGCAAGTGAAACACACTGCGCAGAATGAGTCCGCTGCTCGCAAAGCGGTAGCATGATTGAGAGCTTGGCCCCGGATGGCCTAACGTCGCGTGACACACAACTCTGATTCAGTCTTTTTCTTATTTTTACGTTTCTTGGAGACTTTTCTTCGCTTCAACCCACCCCTTTCCCCAGGAAAAAAGGCAGTAAATCGCCAAAGCGATTGGTTTTGGATTGCTGACGGTTTTTTTCAACGTCCAATGTTATTTCGATACCTGCGCGGAATGACGAAGTAACACATGCTTATACTTTTTGGGATTTTTTTTTTATTCTGCGCAACAAAAGTGCTCGTGTGTATCAGCTGTGCACTCGGAAGCATTCTCAGTCATTCTCAGGCTTTAAACGTCTACATACCGTATTGAGAACTGTTCGCCATGAAGAAATGACGCCTTTCTTAGCTAAGTTTGTCCATAACCAATGAACGCGTAAAATTAAAACTTTATCGGTAAAAATATGGCTTCTAGAAAATATTGAAAACAATTATACTGTACAGTATTACATGTGAGAAACATCAATGAACTCCCTTCCACCACCTACCAGATGAAACTGTTATAATTCTTCGATTGAAATTAGTGACCGGTTTTTGATCAATATCCACATGAAAAAGAATATGGTATAATGTTAGTTAATATTTTATAAGAATTATATTTTATAGCACTAGTATTCTGTTACATTAGTATATTGAGGTAGGACACACATTGGGTTAAGATGTAGGGCCACTGCAGTAAGTATAAATATACAATGAATGAATATACGTATACAGTCGAATACCGTTATAGCAAAAATCTCGTTTTAACGAACACTTTTCTAAAAATCATCCCAGATAATTTTACATAGGAACAATGGGAAAACTTGGAATTCCTTTATAATGAAATTTCGTTATAACGAAGTGATTTCTCCGGTCTCTTGAAGTTCGTTATAACGGGATTTTCGACTGTATTACATACAAAAAAAACATCTTGGAACGGGAACTGCTGCTGCCGCCATCTATCAAATAAAACTGTTATAATTATTCGATTGAAATTTATGACTGGTTTTTGACGACTGCGCCACATGAAAAAAAAAACGATCATATGATATCAGTCAATATTTTGAAATCAATAAATTTTAGCTCAATTGGCAAGTTTGCCTCGAAATTTTTGCAGTTGCTATTTGTGTATGGTAAAATAACATTAGTACGAGTTGTAAAAAAAAATTTTGTTACAGTTGATGGTTTCGTTTTTTCGTGTGGCGTATCGGTCAAGACCGGTCGCTAATTTTAATCGAAGAATTTCGAGTTATCTAATAAGATAGGTAAATCTTAAAAAAAAGCATTGCCAAATTCTCGGCGGAAGGGGTTGCAATTCATTCATGTTTCTCATATATGTAAGAAAGGTGCCATTTTTTCATGGTGAATAAGTTTGCAAACTATGGACGTTTCGAGTCTGTATTAGAGAAGCATTTTCAGTCGTTTTCAGAAAAAAATTAAGGAGTACAAAGGCTTTTAACAGCTGGCTGATGCGAAGATATATATTTTGGAAAGAGAGAAAATTCAGCTGACCCTGCGGGAATCGAACCCACGTCCTTTCACTTTCCGGGTGAACGCCCTAGACTAGTGGTTCTCAACCTTTGGAAGCCCACGGCCCGGTTTCATTTATTTTTCTAAGTGGAAGGCCCGGTCAAACACATGATTAACGGAACCTGAACGGGGGTAAAAGGAAACGGCAGATCAGTCGCGGCCCGGTATGAATGATGTCACTGCACGGGCCGCGGCCCGGCGGTTGAGAAATACTGCCCTAGACTACTAGACTACAGAGGCAAATATCTCAATCTTTCCCTGGATCTAGTGTGCACTGAACGGGAACGTGCATGGACGATAGATAGATAGATAGAACCGCTCACAACCCCGGACTGATGTAAAGCACCTTACTTCCGTTACCTCAAAAGAGGCAGAGTTGTGTCGGAAAAGTTAGTAAAGATTTATAGTGGTGGCTCCCCTAGCTCTCAAGTATCGAATCACTCGCGTCGTTCTCCCCATGAAGACAGTCATCAACTCGATTCAACATACAAGCCATTTGACAAAAATTGGTGACTGAATCCAATGACTAGGGAGAAAAATTGCACGTGCGCCCAGTGGCACGCAAGGGCCCGAGACGCAGCCTGGGATTTCAAAAGAAGTGTGGAAAAGGCTAGAAAGAAGAAGCTGACATATGTTGAAGTGGGAGAGATTTGTGTGAGAATGGTCTAAATACACAATGTATGCGATATATATATATACAGCGCCTCGACTGTGATGGGAAACGAAGAAACAAAGCCTCCGTCCACAGCGCCGGGTAGTCCCTTTCATTTTACAGAATATGCAATATACAATGTACATGGACGGTCGGACCTAACTCAGGCCAAAGCTCACAACTGCTGCCAATGCCACCAGATGGCGACTTATCCGAAGATGACGTCACTCTCCGCTATCCATATGAAGGTTTTTAACACACAGCTGGCTGATGCGAAGATTTTGGAAAGATATATCTTCGCATCAGCCAGCTGTTAAAAACCTTTGTATGGATAGTGGAGAGTGACGTCATCTTCGGATGTATAAGGAGCACCTTATTTTGTCATTCCACTCAGGTATCGAAATTCTGTGCTCAGAAAAACGGGTCTGTGCATGTTAAATAACAAACAATGTGCTTCCATCTGGGGGAAAAAGTTAGAGGGCACATTTTACGTAAGAATAAAATTTTTCCTATTATCACCGCGAGCATCTCTGGTGCTCATCGTGCCCCTCTCCATCCTGGTGCTAGGCCACCCCTTAAGACTGAGATCTTTAATGAGGGGGGTGGGGAACTCCTCTAAGAACAAGACAACCAAACTGATGAGTTTTTTCCCCCGGGCCATCCCCCTTGCTAGAGCCCTGCCAACCCTACCCTGGGGGTGGGGAGTGATGTTCACTTAAACCACTGAGAATATTGCTGCTTGATTTCTTACTCACGAGATATTCACCGACAACTCAGATGACCAACCTATGACAGAATGATTGGCGTCATTCAAAACTGTCATAAAAATATGAGTTCGGTGGTCCCCGCAGAATCAAAACTATTAGTTTGGTGGGTCTGCGTAGTAAATATGTCAAAAACTGTGGATAGGAGTCCACGTGATTCAAGATTGGGACTTCAGTGATTGGCGGAATATCTACTGGGGATCACGTGGTCCACAAGATTCGAAACTGGAATCGCGTGGTCCGCGAGATATTTAGAGAATGGATTTTATTGGTCCACGTGGTCGGAAAAGTTTGCGACCTACGAGTTTTATAAAATATCTCGTTGGTTCCTTGGCAATTAATTGTCTGGAGTGTGCTGGCGAAAGAAATGGAAGTCACACAGGAAGTGGTTGGTATGCGCGAAGTTTGCCATTTTTCAGAGGAGTCACTGATCCCGTTATACAGTTATTGGAAAATGGGAAAATCATGCCATTATATATTGGTGTGAGCCCATCGATTTGTGATTGTATATAGACGGTGTATCCGATAACCGGCGAGCTGTCAGCAAACCAGGTTGAATGGACTCGATACAGAATGGCCCTGATTGCAGTGATACAATTCCGGGACGCGAAAAAACTCGATCACACACACACAACACGAACAATCCATTAGCGGAGAAGCCATTTTATTCTTGTCCCCCCCCCCCCCAGGGGTGGCCATGAGATCGATGATGACCGACCAATCGCGATGATTGGAAAAGAAGCATAAAAGCGTCCGTTCCTGTGGCGTTAATGGATGTGGTCATTTGACATACTGACCCTCGTCGGATACGCAAAACCCTTAATGATGTATGTGTGTAGCTTTCAATTTTCATCATCGGTTTCTTTTAGATAACCTGAGAAATATTAATGTTATCGTGGAATTTTGCTTATTGTTGTTGGGGGAGGAAGGGGTCCAGGGCCCCCGCTCAAATTTAGAGAATATTTGTAAACCAACGCTGGGCCCTCCCCCTAATGCCTGTTTTTTCCAGGTTCTTGTCAAAGCTCACTGCTGTCGTCGCCATTAGTTAGTTTATATTGTCACAACCGCACGAGATTTTTCATAACAATGTACCACTTAACAATGGATTCGCGGTTAAAAAAATTCAGTTACATTATCTCCGTTAACAGTAACTTATGAGCATTAAAACCTTTGAGTTTTTAAATATTCAATTGACACATTGGTTTTTAAAAACCGTTTCAGTTAACAATGGCTTTTTAAAATGCTTTTCGGTTTTAATGAAATCCTGAAATATTCCATTTAATATTGTAAGACAACAATGAAATTTGTGCATTAATGGCATAAGGCAATGTATAAGTGGCATTAATGGTAATAAGGCAACAATTGCAATGTATAAGTGACATTAATGGTAATAAGGCAACAATTGCAATGTATAAGTGACATTAATGGTAATAAGGCAACAATTGCAATGTATAAGTGGCATTAATGGTAATAAGGCAACAATTGCTATGTATAAGTGGCATTAATGGTAATAAGGCAACAATTGCTATGTATAAGTGGCATTAATGGTAATAAGGCAACAATTGCAATGTATAAGTGGCATTAATAGTAATAAGGCAGCAATGGTATATGTACGGCATTTCAGTCAACAATGGCTATAGACTGTAGTTTCATTCAACAATATTTGTACGCCATTTTAGTCATCAACGGCGTTTGAATGTTATTTAAAAATGTCTCCTTAAAACTTTTTTTTTGTTTAAAAAATGGCTTTTGAAAATCATTGCAGTCAAAACTGACTTATCAAACATATTTTCAGCTAACAATGACTTTTAAAGGTTTTTTTCAGTTAAATAATGTGTTTTTAAAAATCTTTTCAGTTAACAATGGCTATTAAAATTGCTTTGTAAACATTGGCCTTTAAAAGTCTTTTCAGTTAACGATAGCTTTTTACAAACTTTTCGGTAACAATTGCTTTTGAAAATCTTTTCAGTTAACAACGGCTTTTAAAATCGCTTTGTAAACCAAGGTTTTTAAATATTTAAAACAATGGCTTCAAGACATTACTTTTATTTAAAATAGCTCTTGAACCTCTTTTTAGACTACGAGAGTTTTCGAACATCATTCAACAATCGATTATGAACGTCATTTCAGTCAACAATGGTATTTGAACATAATTTCAGGCAACAATGGTATTTGTACGCCATTTCAGTCATCAACTGCGTTTGAATGTTATTTAAGTGAACGATGGCTTTTAAATGTTTTAGTCAACAATGGGTTTTAAATGCTTTAGTAAACAATGGGTTTTTGAATGTCATTTCAGTCAACAATGGGTTTTTGAACGTCATTTCAGTCAACAATGAGTTTTTAAATGTCATTTTAGTCAACAATGGATTTTCGAACGTCATCTTAATCAACAATGGATTTTCGAACGTCATCTTAATCAACAATTTCTTTTGAATGCCGTTTAATGTAGAATGTGTTCTTAGTTAAAAGTGGCTTTCGAAAACGTCATTTTAGACAACAATCGGTCTGAAGCTATCTTACTTATGATTTTCAGGAGAGAGAAATGAAACAGTTTTTTTAAATATTATTTCTGTAAACATTTTTGCTAATCAACAATGCTTTTAGAACTTCCCTTTGATTCCCAATAATTTTGTCATTATTGGCAGAGACATTCAAATCCAACTCATTCAATAACAGCTCTTACAAACGCTAACAATGACTTCCGAACGCCATTCTTGCATACAAAACTGCAGCTCTTTCAAAGTATCAACAATCAAATTGTACCATGCTAATCAAAATCTGATTTTCATATGCGATAGATCTTCACGT
Organism: Pholcus phalangioides; assembly: GCF_987345545.1. Taxonomy (NCBI): domain Eukaryota; kingdom Metazoa; phylum Arthropoda; class Arachnida; order Araneae; family Pholcidae; genus Pholcus; species Pholcus phalangioides. The sequence goes on from NW_028301611.1 coordinate 3,222,379, forward strand.
TCACTAGCTTCATATTCAGCAACTTCAATGTCAAAAATACTTTTAATCAACAATGATTTGCGGCACTCGAATTCCTCGGTTCAACAAACCTTCAAATAATAGTTTAAAAAACATTCTATCGGATCCTGAAATATTCCATTCATAATAGTATTATTTATGGGAATACGAAAAAACTCGCCATTGAGCATTACTTTTATAAACTTCTCCCATTGCATTAATCAATAATCGCTTCAACAACAATGGAGACCTTAAAGATCGAATGAAATCGTTGCGGAAATATCCGACTCGATCACGTGACGCGATTTCTACTCCATTCGCCTATTTTCAGATCCGTACCATTATTTAAATGCCATACGTCAGAGACGGAATGACATCTATTTGGCCCGAGTCCAGTAACAATCGTAACTTTACGACTCGGATCGGACGTTTATAGTGTTGCCGGGGCGAGTAATTTCCATTCGCAACACGGAATACTTTTATCATGGAATAGTGTAGATAATCCCTCTCTCTGCTTCTACCGTTTAAGAGATAATAATGCGTTTCCCGCAGAATATTGAAAAATGATCAATAATTGTTGATAGCCCTTTTCTTCATCATTTTTCTAATGGATATTTTCATGATCTTTTTATGTATTATTGAAAAGAAGTGGAAAAATCTGGAAATCAAAAATGGGAAAACAATTCTCCAGAGACGATGATCCAACGTCACTTCAGTGAATTGGAATTTCGAAGAGTCCAGGATGGAAATCACCAGTGGCTACAACCAGGGGGGGGGGGGGCATTTATGGTTTTTCCGCCTGCGGGCTCTCTACACGAATTTTACCGCACCTCTCCTAAAAATAGTCTGATTTTCTTGAGTACTCTCACACTCCAGTTCGCCATCCTGTGCTATAACCCGCTTGGCCTCTCCCCTGCAAGTACATCTGTGTTGAGGTCACTTTTTTTTAAGTCATTCACATGCTCGCACGCTGTTTTTGCCACTCGCATACATTTGGTTTGGTCGATTGCACATTTGCACACGCTGTAGGTAACTCTTTTGGTCATTTACACGTTTAGACATGCTCTAGGTCATTCACATGCTTCCCCGCACTCTAGATCATTTTTTTGGTCATTCACATGCTCGCACACGCTCTAGGTCATAGTCTCCCAAACTTTTTGTTCCATCGCCCCCTTTTTCAGAAATTTTTTCCTCTCATCGCCCCCCAACTCAAGTAAGCCCATAGGTTCCTATGTTAAATAAGTAGGTTTTATCGCCCACTTGGACCATTCCATCGCCCACCAGGGGCGGTATTGCCCACTTTGGGAAACACTGCTCTAGGTCAATCTTTTGTCCACTCACACATACACATACGCGCGCACACACACACGTGCTTGAAATTTCTCTAGGTCAATTTTTTGACTCTTACTCTTTCGGTAGCAGGGCCGTCGTAAGAGCATCAGGCCCCCCCCCCCCGGCCAAAGTGATATTTTTGAGACCCTACCTAGCTAGAAATGCTCTTGTTCGTAACCAATTTGTGCTTTAAATACACATCGAAAATTTTAACCGGATATCATTTTGATGAGCCCACCCCCCGCTCTTGAGAAGGGCCGGGCATGGTATGCCTATGCATTAAGGGGTCATTCAAATATTACGTCACCACCACCAAACCTGAACATGACTCCCACTCTGTCCGCAAAGGGAGATATAACCGGTTAAGAAAAGTAATACGTCAGCATCGATGGGGGAAGGGGGTTTCCGATTTGCTGACTTTTGATGACAAGGGGAAGAAGGGTTAGGATGATGCTTATGTCATCAACCACCCTTTATAAAAATATGAAATATTCTTAATGGCATCTTACTCGGTGTGCCAAAAACGATAAAAATCTTTCGCTAGTTATTGGGCACCAGAACTAACATTCTCTCTGTTGATAAGTCCCCTACAGAGCCACTTTAGTGATCTCTAAATGTTTCACGGATCCTTCAAGTGCTCAGGAAAGGTGTCCGGGCTGCTCAAGTGCTCTGGAACTGTGCAACGCATCACTCAAGTGATCCGTAGTTATGCCACGGATCACTTAAATTATCTGGGAATGTTCCGCGGGTAACTTGAGTGATGTAGAACCACACTGTGGGGGGGGGCGCTTAAGTGCTCTAAAATTGTGCCCCATGTCACTCAAGGGATCTCTAAATGTGCCACGTATCGTTTAACTGTTCTGGAACTGTGTCGCGGGTTACTTAAGTGATCTTTGAGTGTGCCACGGGCCTACTTTAGTGATGTGAAAATGTGCCACGGGCCACTTAAATGCTCTGGGATTGTGCCACGTGTCATTTAAGCGATCTGTAAATGTGCCGCTCAGTTCATTTTTACAAAATTGGGTTTGAGGGGGCAAGCCACATCAGACAACCTTCAGGACCACATTTGGTCTGCGGGTCAAGGGTTTACCATGTATGGCTTAAAGGGTGGGTTGCAATGAATTTCTTAAAGAGAAATTTTGAGTTCTTACCCTTCAAATGGCATTGAAATTAACAGAAATCGATTATAATAACATATAAAGGTATTTTCTTTCCGAAATCTTAATTTAAAAAAAAAAAATTTTTTTTTTCGTCTGTGGGGCAGGCGCAAGAGCCCCCTATGCCCCCCCCCGCGTAGTTTTCTGACCCCACCAATATGCGTTAGCAGGTAGGGGGCAGTGCTGACGAAATTTTGCTGACAAGGGGAAGGGGTCGGAGTTTCTCTTACTTTTGCTGACAAGGGGGAGGGGGATGAAAAATGGATAAAAATTTGCTGACATAATACTTGAACGGCCCCTAAGACAGCACCACGTCACTTTAATATTCTAGGAATGCGGTATTTCCAAATTCATTCTTGGCCTCCATTGGCGTTGAAAATATTAATATTCACATTTATCTATTTGAGCGACCCATAATAATATATTCTGCTGGATTTTTTTTTCATATTTTTTGTGCGCATTTAAATGAGTAGAATCAGTTGCAATTTTTTCGAAACTTTACTCGAAATTAACTTTTCGAAGACGTCACCTTCGGACCCTTTCCTTGTTAATCCCACTGCTGCAATACACACACACTTGACCTCACTGACAAACACGTCAAAGTCCTATTAGAGTGACCCGCATTTAAAGATCGAAACAACACACGAGAAAACATTGCGAAACCTCCACACCCACATGACCTTGAAAACAGCAGCAAAAGTTAATCTCGTTTGTTACGCCAGCTTCGTGGTTACTACGACGAGGGAAAATGAAACAATCATTAACCTTAAGTAAGGTTACAGGTACATATCATTATTATTATTACCCTGATGATTTGCAGGGAGCAACCTTTTGGCATTTTGCATCTTTCCGCCACAAGCTTGGATTTCGAGACAATGGTTACGCGTAATAACTTGCGTAACACGTGTGCATGTGTGGTTACAAAATGGGGGTGGGGAGACGTGACTATTTTCGTGACGCTGAAAATAGCATCAGGAGATTAATCGCATCTAATTGATAAGGGGAAAGTGCCAAAACTCCATTTAGTGATGATTCCTTTTTCGGGTCTCGTGATTGGTTTAAAGATAGTTATTAAATCTAAAAATTCCCGCTTCTCCGGAAATTTTCGACGGACCCCATTGTTGCAAAAAAAATTGTCCGACACAATATTGTTAGAAATGTTTCCAAATTGAATTGAAACAGCTTCGAATCCTTTAAAATTTTCATCATAAATTTTCAGTGGGGAAAGTTTGGCTTTTTTTCTGAGAGAAGTAATTCCCATACTATGTGTGTGACATGGCATTTTAAGGTGCCAATTCCTGGGAGGAAAGTTTACAAGGCGAATGTGTAGTTTAGTAATAGTAGTGTTGCGTTTTTAGCCAACGTACCTTCAGATTCATACCCGAGTACCACCAGATCTATTGCCATTGTGGGTAATTTTTTACTACCGTTTCACTCCCTTCAGGAGTATCTGGGAGCTAAGGAATCATCCTGATAGCAGAGATCTGGGAGCTTAGGCCCCCCCGAATGGGGAAGTGATCACTGAAAGTATGCATAGAGAAGACGGGGGGGGGGGGTGATGTCCACTTCCGCCTTCCTGCCTATACCAATAATACATTTTTTTTACTAAACGGGGGATGTGGGGTGATGCCTTGTATCCAACTATGTATGCTCAGAGAACTAAGGGAGCCTTAAAGATGGAAGATATCTAGGAGCTAAGGGGAACCTCCTCAAGTGGCAAAGATATCTGAGAGCAAAGGAAACCCTACAGAAAACGCAGTTCTGGAAGCTAAGGCCCCTTCCACACGGAGCGGACGCGGGTCCGCATGCCCTTTCACACGAGCACTAAAGATGCGGGCGTGACCGCATCTTTAGTTTGAAATTCGTGCATAAAAACTATTTTTTCGCAATTTTTGTAATTATCTTTCTCCTTCATCGCTGATTCAGTGCCCATAGGCAGCCTAGAGCCATTCTTTGGTGCTTTAATCTAGAGCCCCATAGAGTATGGGTATAGCGATGCCTTCATTTCGATCCTCAGAAGTAATCGATGGGAGAAAATATCTTAACATATTTTCAAAAATTTTGAAAAAAAAAGTCTTTTGTAAAATATGAAAGAAAAATTCCAAAATCATCCAATGATGCTCCAAAAAAAAAAAAAAATCAGGAGATATCAAAGACTTTGCAAGTAGAAAAAAAGAGGAGGGGTGGAGACTTTCAGAATGTCTGTACTTAGAAATATTCACATCGCAATTCTGTCTTAGACCGGGATTACACTATAAATGTTTTGTAAAAGCTCTTTGATAAAACGTGAAAAATTCACCCAATAAGATCACGGTTGCATTTGCTTGAATGCAACTGATGCGCCTATTGGTTGAATTTTTCAACTTTTGTAAAACTTTGTAGTGTTAAAATAAGTTTCATAAATATTTTAGAGTAAAGTCCCATCCTTAGATTAGTCACTTCTGAAATTTCACTTTTTTTAGTTTATGGACTCAATATCGTGTAAAATATACTTGTAGGTTTCGGGGGTGGGGGGGGGCACCAAAACTATTCAAGTGCTTAAGGCCTTCAAACGCCTTAATCCGGCCCTGAGTGAACGCCGTACGCACGCGTGTGTGTGTGTGGATAACGTTGTTTAATAAAAATTTTTGAAGTTTAAAAAATTTAAAGATTAAAAAATTAAAATATATATATCTACTCTATAATATAAAATAACAAACTCGAAAAGGGCCTGTTGCTAAGCAACCGAGTGACGGAAGTGGGTGAAGTTTTTGAGTGACGGAAATCTGTTACGTTTTTGTGTTACGGAAGTCGGTTACAATTTTGGGTAAAATATTCATTTAACTGTAGCACATGTCGGGACCCATTTGTGACCATGTTATGTGCATGTACCGAGAGGCTCCCATATCATACAGCAGGGCCCTTAGGCTGGAATTTAGATGGCGATCCCCCCAAACCAGCTTTTCAGGGCCCCTCTGTGGTTAATTTATAGTGTGAAAAATCAAAAGGTGATAAGAATCGTTCTGGTCCTGTCAGCCCTGCCCTTGTGGGGGGGGGGGTCCATGTCGAGAGGTATGTATATGTATAATATACACACAACAGCAGTGCTCCCAACACAGGGTCGGGGTACCCGGGGGAGATTTCACGTATAAGTAAAAAGTTTTCATTTCCAGGGGCCCTTGATGGATCTCATTGTTTTCTTGCTGCTTTAACGTTGAAAAATTTGCGATAGCGGAAGCAAAAGATATATCCAGTCTGGGGCCCCACCAAAAGTATGCGAATTGGTGTCCCGGGTAATTGGTTGGGGGGAGCCCTGGATTTTATTCGTTGGTAAAACGAATACAAATGAAAATTTTTCATGGCACTCACACCGGGGGATGACCGACAAGCTTCCAAGTCGGGGACCCCCATGTTTACAGGTTTCAACTACTGGATGTGGGGCCCTGGATTTTATTCGTTGTAAAATTGATAAAAATGAAAAATTCTCACAAGGGGGTGTCCGACAAGCTTCCAGGTCAGGGCTCCCTGGAAATGTTGGCAGGTTGTAATTCGGTGCCCCTGGATGTATCTCATTGATTTTTGTGGTTAACACTGTAAAATTTGCAGCACATCGGTAGCACCAGATATATCCAGTGTGGGGCCCCACTAAAATTCAGTGAATTGAATCTGGGGACCCCCATGGGGAAGTTTTCTGGGGGTACTTGATGAATCTCATTTGTTTTTTGTTGCTTTATTATTATTTTTATTAAAATTCGCTTCTTCAGTAAGCTGATGCTTTCACACGTCCCTTTCCATAGCGCGCTGATGAAGTGGGACGAAATAAACAAGATATGTTGGGAAGAGAAGTGGGGGGGGGGGGGGTTGGCCGCCAAAGGCGGCAGGGGGACAGAGCCCCCCTAGTATATATAATAATTTTAAATATTTAAAAATAAAAAAAATTAAATTTTTTTAATTAAATTTAAAAGTTATTAAGCATGTAGGCCTAGTCAATTAAAAATATTAGTAATGAATTACAGAACGGATTATAATTTTGGTCCCGTCATTGGCCGTTGTTGGCAGGTTTTATTGTATAAAATTGTAAAGTATGGACAAAAGGCAGTTAAAGTTGTTATATCTCAGAAGGAAACGGAGGGATAGACGTGTGTGGGTACATCCTATTGATGAACAGGGATCTTCATATGGTGTTTTTAAGGGTATTTACGGCAAATAATTAAAAAAAATTCCGTGCAAAATCACCTTCTAAAAGTAGCCAAAGATGCGGACGAATTCGCTCCGCATCGGCATCGTGTGAATAGCCCCGAATAATCCAATTGTCAAAACTTGTATGTGCGGATGCGCACTTAGGTTTTGACACATGCGGACGACGTCCGGACCCACATAAACATTTCGAAGATGCGGGCGAATTTCGGTTCGTCTGAAAGGCTCAGTATATTCCAATTGTTAAAACTTCTTCCGGACCCGCGTTCGCATCCACATCCGCTCCGTGCGAAAGGGGCCTTAGCCTTAAAGATGGCAGAGAGATCAAGATTCCCTGTTCTCGACTCCCCTTTCCCATATAACATTTGAGCGCTTCATGACCCCCCTTGAGGGGTTGAATTTTCAGAAATCCCGCTTTAGTGGGTATCTTCTACATCATAAACTATTATATTGACCAAATTTCATATTTATAGCTTCAGTGGTTTCGGCTCGGCCATGATTGTCCCATATAACCTTTGAACCACATTATGACCCCCTTAGAGGTTGGAATTTGAAAAGTCTCGCCTTTAGTGAGTCTTTAGATCATAAAATAAAACTACTGACTAAGTTTCATATATTCATATTTCAATTTTGGTTCATCGATGATTGCTCCATATAACCTTTGTACCCCCTTATGACTTCCACATACGGGGTCGAATTTTAAAAAAAAAATCTTCATTAGTCTTGACGTCATGAAATAAAACTACAGACCATAAATATTCCTTCAGCGGTTTCGGCTCGGCGTGATTTCTCTATGAACCCCCTTCCCTATGACCCTATTGGGGGGGGGGGTCGAATTTTGGGAAACCCCTTCTCAATAAGTCTTTACGTCATAAAATTAAACTACTGACTAAATTTCATATTTATAGCTCCAGCAGTTTCGGCTCGGCATGTGTGTGTGTGTAATTTCCCTATAACATCTGAACCCCCCTTTATGACCCCCAGAGATCTAATTTTCAAGGGGAAAACCCTCCTTATGAGTCTTATTATAAAATGAAACTAGTGGCAGAATTTCATATTTCTAGTCAGTGGTTTTGGCTCAGCGATGATGAATCTGTCAGTTATTCAGAATTATGTAAGAAGAAGAGCATATCGTCTTACCTGTAAGCATTTCCTTTCGTGGATCATCAGCGATGTTGGAGACGGGTCTTTACCGCACAAGTAGCACACGTTCAGCGACGCATTATGCGCCATCCTCCTAGGTATGCTGTTAGACTTGGGAATCGTTGTCGACGCGGCCTTATCGTTCTCGTTGGATCCTTCGTCAAGCACTGGATCCGACTGTCCGACGCTTGGACTATCCCCGCCGGTCTCTTTAGGTTGCTTGTCCTCCTTTGTGAGGACGGGGCTCTTCGGCAAAGCCTTTGTCGTCTTCTTCTCATCGCGAGTAGGTGACTTCTTCTGTGGCGACGGTGTCTTGGATTCGACCGGAGGCGTCGTCTTCTTGAGCACTGTTCCCACGGTGTCCTTACGAGTGTGGCTGTGCAGTCGTTCCGGCGCGAAGCTCCTGGAACAGCTGTTGCAAGGGTAGGGAATACTGTTGCTGGGTTGCTGGGGAATGTCTTTCGTGGCGATGGCCGATCGTTCTTTGGGACTCGTCTTGGTGTTCCTCTCGACGTTGTACTTGTTGTACATTATGAAATTCTTTGGCCTCTGCTGTTCGATGGACGGTGACGACGATGAGCCATTCGCGGCCCCGTCGTTACTGCTGCTGCTGCTGTGCTTCATCCTCTTGGGGTTGTCGTCTTCCTCTTTACTCTTGTCGGAGTTGTCGCTACTGCTCTCGTCTGAATCGACTTGTATGACGGGGTGCTTGAGGTTTGGCGTCGGCCTTCGCAGTGTTTTCGTCTGTGGCCTGATGGACCTGTCACTGGTCGATGCTTTATCCGATTCGGTGCTCGACGGTGATCCTTCGTTATTGTCCGAGGGTTCAGTTTTGTTTTTGTGCGCTTTCACGGTGTCACCCTTTTTGACTTCCTGGATGGTCCTCTTGTTGCTGGTCGGGTCGCTTTTCAGGACTGCCAAGGTGCTGCTTCCGACGACCGACAGGGCCGTCGTCTCGATGCCATTTCTGTTCTCTTTGCCTTTCTTCGACGGTGACAGCAGTTTCTTGGATGAATCAACAGTCATTTCTGTGTCGTCGACGAAATCGTCGCTGTTGTTCGCGTTCCTGCGGCTGCCGGTGGAGGCGACGGTCTCGGCCCTCACTTGGAAGCAGGTGGAAGCGTGTTCGCCCCTCTTGCTCGCCGGCACGCTGACCTGGCAGTTGGTGCAGAGCCAAGTCGTGTCTGTGCTGTGCTTCCAGCCGACGGGCTTCACGGGAGTTGGCAAGCGCTTCTCTGGCGGGAGGTTCCTGTTGGAAGACCTCCAGCGCTCAAGGCACTTCGGTTCGTGGAAAGGTATGGAGCGGGACCCGAACTCTCTAGAGCAGACGTAACAAGTGATGAAAGCCTTAGGTCCCATGTATTCATGTGAGAACTCACAGAAGTCAGTGGCGTAAGGCTAGAAAAAAAAAAGTCAGATTCAAGAAATAGTAAACAGAGATATCTAAAACACTACTGAAGAAACTTCAAAACACAAAATCAAATCTACACGGAATTCTTCAGCATCGTTATGTACTCCACTGGAAATTCCAGTTGAAGCTCCGTGAAAATACTTCTCACGACATTACTGAAGTGCATGTTACTTGGCGATTCAACAACATTTCCGAAGACAATAAGGGGCCATTCAAGTATTACGTAAGCAGATTTTCAGAAATTTTTGACCACCTCCTTTCCCCCCCCCCCCAGCAAAATTTCGTCAGCAGCTTAGAATATTTCATATCGTCAAAAAAGGGTGGTTGATGACGTAAGCAACCTTCAAACCCTCCTCCCCCCCACCTTGTCATCAAAAGTCAGCAAATCCGAAACCCCCTATGCTGACGTAATACTTGAATGACCCCCTAAGCTAAGAAATACATCCTAAAAAAAATGACATAATTATTCCCTAATTTCAATTCGTACCAACGATATCGATGGCATGACTATATTTGGATGCAACCGCATCTGATACTACTACTTATAACCGTACATGCACATCGTAAACTTGAATTTCTAACGAGATGAAACATTGGTACATATGCGTGAATGTGTATTCTGAGTATATATGTGATGTCTTAAAGTATTTATGTCGTCAGAATTATGCATTATTCGTGTTCTAGTGGTGCTGCTATATGTCTTCCATATTTTGCTGTGAAAATGGCAGATGCCTGAATTTTAATGTCGTGTAAGTATCGTGTCGAAGGTCCGCCAAATGGGAGAACCTGCTCGCATTCGCACCTCGACATTGGAGAGCTGTAGCCTCAGCTGACCAACCACTGTGGCTTAATGGGTTTCGAACCTGGATCCTCGCGATGAGAGCCAACCGCGATGCTCGCACGACCGCTCAGTGGATGAAACTGACGCCTACCATTCTACTTGAACGTACATGCACCTCTCGTTACTCTGAGGAATTTCTAACAAATCGGTACATGCCGGAACATAGGCGGATACAAAGAGGGGGGCATAGGGTTGATTGTTGCCCCCGTTCAGTGAGAAAATTATCTTACAGGCATAGTGCTGGGAAAGCGTCGGTGGACATTCATCCCATCGTTCACTAAACGTACTCTGCGTGATTCACCCCTCCCCCTTTTTTCGAGGAGCCCGTATCCACTTACGTGCCGAATGTGAGTGTTCAGAATATATGTGTGGCCCCTATCGTATTTATGACGTCATAGTTGTGGTTGTATCGAGTTCTTGCTGATGCTGACATCTCGTCCATATTTTTGAGTAGATATGGTATAAATGCGCTTTTGAATTTTCATCCTATATAAGTATCACATTGCAGGAAACCAACTTCAGCTGACTCTCGCTGTAATTGACGACTACGGCCACTACTAAACCACGCATGCACTTCGCCCCCCTATTCCTCGGCGGTACATTTTGGAATATGTGTGTGCACGTACCATGTGCCTAACCTGAAGTTTGTTTGTTTGGTTTTTTTTTGTTTTGTAATGCTTGTTGTGACAACTGCTGCCCTTTGATATCAATGCAATTGACGAGCTGCATCATTTACCATATATTGGTGATCAATATAATCACCTTACATTGATATAAATCGCTTCATAAACTTAGCGGGGACAATCAATGCACCGTGTGCTATCAACTGATACCTCTATCAGGCCGATTAGATGGCTTCTGATGGCTTCTGATCCGTCACTGATTTACTGAACCTGCTTTTGAGCCCCCACTGTCGCCACGGTGGTGGTCGGTTTTCTGTGATTCCCATTTTCTAGGCCAGGGGTTTTCAACCTTTGGAAACCCACGGCCCGGTTGATTCCCTTTTTTGTGAGTGGAAGGGCTGGTCATAAGCACGACAAATAAGAAAGGTAGGAGGGAAAATGAAACTGTGAATCGCTCGCGGCCCAGCGGTTGAGAAACACTGTTCAAGGCAAATGTGCGAGCCGTTCCCCTCTTTAAAAAGAGGACGGCACAGAGAGTAACAGGCCTATCTGCAAACGTACAAATATATTCAATCATTACACTTCACTTCTAAAATATAGATGGCAGTACTGAAAAATCACACACAATACTAGATATGCATCAGACTGTTAGGTACACACTTACGCTTCCGGCACAACTCAGGTATCCAATAAATATCGTAATATTTATAATAATGTGAATATGTATAATATGTAAATATATGTAATAATGTGACGGTCATGACCGTCATGATGGGAGAGTTAAAAATGTCTACCGTGAACATCATTATCGAAATACAGTAAACCTCTCTTTTACGGGCACCGGTGGTTATAAAAATTGTCCGTAAAAAAGGGGGTGATCGTTAACCAGGGGTTAATCAGCAAACCCCCTTGTCAGCAAAATTTCGTCATCAGCTCTGCCCCTCTGAATCCAACTCATATTTTCATAAAGGGTGGTTGATGACGTAAGCATTATCCAACCCCCCCTCCCCCCCTTGTCATCAAAAGTCAGCAAATCGGAACCCCCCCCCCCCATCGATGATGACGTAATACTTGAACGGTAATACCCTAAGTCCCGACGACCGAGCAGACATTATAGGCAACGCCGGGGAAAAACAGGGAAGACGTTCTTAAAACTACTGCCTGAAATAGGTCAATAGGTTAATTACGTATTGATCCATCTATTAATTGAAATGAAAGCTTCTATCTGTCGTCGTTTTTACTTCCAGTAGCGACATCCCACGCGCGGTGTAGGAACGTGAAGCCTCTCAATGATGGCGCTCACGTTTGTTGAATGTTTGCTGTGTAATCACTTTGTAATCTTCTAGCTTTTTATGAGCTATGCAATGACTACACCACTGATTGAGAAGTCAGGCACTAATATATATATATATATATATATATATATTTTTTTTTTTTTGTTATGTCCCTTGATGTCACGTCGAGACACGCCCCGTAGCCAAGGGCGCATTGAATGTGCCGAGATGTGATGTGGCTATTGAGCAATAATCGAGTAGATTTAAACGTTGCCTCGATGGTGGGACAGTAGGCAACGTCGCGATCTGAAGGTTATGGGGGTGTCCCCTCCCCCCCCCCCCCATATGATTCATGTGAGGTTTTCGCCCAACATGTCGCAGTGGAAAATTCAAATAGGTGTATAAAGTGCCGAACTGAATTCACTGAGAACAGGGGAGCCTAATTAACAGTTATTAAGGGGCTGATGTAGATGTTCAGAATGCACACAGACCTGTCATTTATCTACTCCATTACCAATTTATTGCAGTGTTTTTTAATTATTTACGATGGCAAATCATTAGCCGGGAGGGGGCAGTGTCGGCAGTGCCGAGATTGCTCGAGCACTCGCTGTAATTTGTCGCATGGGTCCGAGCAACCCCTTCCCCCCACTCCGGAATTGATTCAGAAAGTAAAATTTCCTATATAAACTCGAGGCGAGCACCCAGAGGTTCGAAACACTTCCGACGCCCCTGCGCGAGAATGTTATAAAAATAAGGTTATCAAGGGGCCTGTTCCTCTGGCCCTGGGCAAATATGCATTTTCACGGGGCCTCTTATACATATATATATGTAGTGTTCTTTGAGACAGAGGCGTACGAATAGACGGGGAGGGGACATGTAGGGCATGTCTGCAATACAAAAACAGCATTCAAGCAGGCACTGGAAATTTGTGAGCCTCGTTTGTTCATGAGATAAACACGCACTGAGTTCAATCTTAGCACTAGCCCTAGACCAGTGGTGCAATGACTAGAACTTTCATCTAGACCAGTGTTTCCTAAAGTTGGCAATATCCCCCCCCCCCCTGGTGGGCGATGGAATGGGCAAGATACCCCCCCCCCCCATAACAAAGGGCTTTTTGAATACAAAAAAAAAACTTTTTTTTTTCTTTTGTATCTAAATGCAAACCCGGGCTGCATCTAAGCTATAATTGCAACCCGAGGAGCTTTTGCCCTCCCCCTTCCCAACCTAGTTCTGTCTCTCTATTCCTCTTTCTCTATTCTGCTTGCAATTATTATTATTCAAAAAGTAAAGTCCTATTCACGTTGAAGAAGCCAAACAGCTGTTTCGGGACATTTGACCCACCAAAAATATTTTTGAGATTAGATTGACGGGAAGCATTTTTTTACACAGCTGCGGTTATCATGAAGAGAGTGAGAATATCAATCTTATAGGAACTAAAAATCATTTTGGCAATCTATATATATAAAATTGATTTTCTGTGTGTGTGTCTATGTGTGTGTGTATATGTTCTCTATACAAATCTACAATTTTAGATCGATCGTCGCCAAATTTTGCATATATACCAAATGGGACCCGACTTGAACGATAGGCTACTTTAAAATTTCATCAGACCAGGGCAAATGCCCCAAATGGGCAAAAAACCGTAGGGCAACAATGGTTTTTGGGCCTCAACAATCACTTTCCGAACGTTTACTTTGGTTACCGTGGTTCCCTAGCAATGCGTTTAAGACATGTATATGCCTTTACAATGGTTTGCCGTTTCTTTAATGCTGTACGTATATGTATAATATTTATGCCTTTATAATGGTTTGCCACTTTATTCAATCCTCCCAGTAATGAGAGCTTTTTGAATAGACACCATCATCAGCATCACTTTGAGGATAAGGCAAAGGATGATGTCCCACAGAAATCAGTGTTAAAATTGCCGATTTTACTGTAGAAATGCTGAAATTTTGTGGAGTTTTCTGTCACATACATAATTTTAAAAATTGTGTTGAATTCTAGATTTCTGAAATATTGAGTTTGATTAGAGATATACGAAGCCCAGGAGATCAAATATGAAGTAATTAGCCGGACCTACTTTTGAGTTGGACATTCATGCAATAACATTCATTTCAACTATTTATTTATATCTTCTCAAACATGAAAAATTAATGTCTCCGTATTATCTTTTGATATTCAACTGCATAAATTCATAGTTTAGGATGTTTTAAAATTAATTATGGGCCCGTAATAAAGTACATCGAAGAAATTCCACAGCTTCAATTAAGCATTTTTGAAAGCTGAAACAGGCAGATGGAGAACTTAAAGTTCGGGGGGGGGGGGATCGAAATACCTAGCACCCCTTAAAAAAGAAAAAATATATATATTCGTTTCTATGTTCCTTTAAATCTAGATTTGTTTATATCATGAAGTCGCGCAGGAAGTCGTCATATTGGTTAACTTAGACACGGTTTGCATGTCCCTCAAAGAAAGAGGGAGATATCACGTGATCCAAAAAAGCCTCATTGAAGAAAACCCGGGCAACGCCGGGTATTATAGCTAGTACATCAATATTCTTCTTAATCGCAAAAATGCCAACAATCATCCTGATTATGGCCCCGTGAAGCTTCCAGATCTCTGCCCTCTTAGCTGCCAGAAAATTGTAGATAACGTAATCTTTCACATTTCTCAAAGACATCCCCGTGTTCTGTTCAGGGAATTTGTGACTGTCAGTAGACATCAGCACCCCCAACCGGAATTCCAACCCAGACCTTCACAGCCGAAGGCTAACACGCTAACTACTCGACTGTCAGGTGACAGCAACCTATGCCATCTTTGAAGTTCCCTTTAGTTTCCCAGATCTCTGCTATCTGTAGGGTACCCTTAGCTCTTAGAGATCTGTGTCGTCTTTCGAGTTCCCTAGGCCCTCCTCACACGGGGAAACTAAAATCGAGCTCGAGTTGCTTCAACTTGAGAGTTGAGTTGACTAGAACGAATCGAGTTGCCCGTTTTCCCTCACACGGCGCTACTAAAAAAATATTCAAAGCCTGGGAAACTGAGTAAAAACAGCACAGTCTATTAGTTTTCCTTATTATCTTCCGGTACTATCTTGTTAACCGGGTTAGGAAAAATCAAAACAAGTAAATAAGAAAAATAATTTCTATTATATGTGAAATTGCTACAGAATTTCAGCTCACAGGTAAATACAAAATTTCATTATTTAAATTGATATCATTTTGAAATGACAATAAAATGGTAAAAATTAGATAATTTTTTAGTATAACTTCATTTCATTTGGAAAAAAACATCGTCTGTTTTTCCCTCTATAAATGTGCCTTTCAGTACCTATTAGTTGGATTTAATATATTTTTATTGTTTATTAGTTAAAATATTGTCACGCAGAATTTTAAGTAGTTTCATGAAATGAAACGACGAAAGATGGTTCCCAGAGGCGAAAAATAAACTATAGGCAAAACTAGAGACAAACAACACATGAATTGTTGTTTATGTTTCGGGGAATGATTTTCCTCGAATACTCCCACACACAGATGTGCGTGTACGTGACATAGATTACAGACATTCCAAGCAAGGGGGAAAATCAGGGACCATCCCTATGGAACACGTGCTTGTTTAGGTACAGGTAAAAGTAGACAGTATTTTGAAATTTTCTGCAGGTTCTTATCCAGGGCCGTCTTAAGAGCAACATGGGGGCTCCCAGCCATGTATTTTTTTTTCTGAGATCCTACTTGGCAAATTCATTTGGTTATTCCTGAAATTTTTTACCAGATATAATTTTTGTGATGCTTCATCTTCTTTTGAAATCGCCCCCACGGGGGGGGGGGGTGCCCGGGTGGGCCCATGTGTTTACCACGGACCCGTCATCTAGGGGATCAGGGGGCTGTTGCCCCCCGGCTTTCAAAAATACGCTATAAATAGTATATATGCGTACATACAGTGAGTATATGTTCTTTTCCCCTCCCCCCCGAAAAAAGTGGAAATGACGGTCCTGGTTTACCATTTCATTCAGTGGCGTCAGAGCCAGGGGTGCAAGCTCAAGCACCCACGGTAATTTATGGCATGGATCCGAGCACCCCAGAATTGATTAAGAAATTAAACTTTCCGATATAAAACTAAAGACGAGCACACACACCCAGTTTCGAAACAATTCCGACGCCCCTGATTTCATTATAATTTCAAAATAATATCAATTTAAATAAAGAAATCGTGTATTTACCTGTGAACTGAAATTCTCAAGAAATTTCATTATATCCTTTCAACTGATAATTTATTATATATATACTCTGGATTGTCCAAACTCGCATGACGAAAATATGAAGGAATGCCAAAGGCAGTTTCTCTAGTTTCTTCAACAAAAGTTGGCGGCGACTAGCATGTCAGTCGCCAAGTGACTGAGTCGCGTTCGATATTTCGTCGCCAAGACGCTAATTTCCTCGTGTGAGGGCGTCTAGAGCGATATACGTACTGGTCTTCGGGAGACGGTTTCTCTTATCAGTTGCCGAACTTTAGTTTCCCCGTGTGAGGAGGGCCTAGAGTTCCCAGTTCTCAGCTTTCTTGTGTAGGGTTATCTTATCTTCCGCGTCTCTTAAGGCCGGGTTCTCCTAGGAGCAGGTTTCCTGTGCCGCGCGCAACGTGATTCGCCCAGCGCGACACGCCGTCCCCTCACCAGTAAGAAAAGCAGCATGACTGTTTTCCAACAGAACGCAATACGCCTGACGGCAGTGCTTTACGTCGGGCGTGATTGGCTGAATGCTTCTGGATGAGTCAAATGCGTCGTGCGCCGCGGTTTTGCCGACATTCTCTTCATTCTTGTGTGTTTTCTTTTCCTTCCCTTCAAACCGGAGCATGCAGACGACAGAGTAGCTCTGATGCCAAAGCCATATAAACTGAAGAGCCAAAAAAACTGGTAGGCATGCGTATGCAAATAAAGAGATAAGGAACCAATCAGAGTACGGCGCTTTGGTCGGCAACGCCTATATAACACAACAAGTGTCTGGCATAGTTGTTAGATCGGTTACTGCTGCTACAATGGCAGGTTATCGAGATTTAAGTGAGTTTGAACGTGGTGTTACAGTCGGCGCACGAGAGATGGGACATAGCATCTCCGAGGTAGCGATGAAATTTGGATTTTCACGTACGACCATTTCACCAGTGTACCGTGAATATCGGGAATCCTGTAAAAAATTAAATCTACGACATCGCTGCGGCCGGAAAAAGATCATGCAAAAACGGGACTGACGAGAATCATTAAACGTGACAGACGTGCAACCCTTCCGCAAATTGCTGCCGATTTCAATGCTGGGCCATCAACAAGTGTCAGCGTGCGAACCATTCAACGAAACATCATCGATATGGGCTTTCGGAGCCAAAGGCCCACTCGTGTACCCTTGATGACTGCACGACACAAAGCTTTACGCCTCGCCTGGGCCCGACAACACCGACATTGGACTGTTGAGGACTGGAAACACGTTGCCTGCTCTGACGAGTCTCGGTTACAATTGCTTCGAGCTGATGGACGCGTACGGGTATGGAGACAACCTCATGAATCCATGGACCCTACATGTCAACAGGGGACTGTTCAAGCTGGTGGAGGCTCTGTGATGCTATGGGGCGTGTGCAGTTGGCGTGATATGGGACCCCCTGATACGTCTAGATACGACTCTGACAGGTGACAGGTACGTAAGCATGATCTGATCACCTGCACCCATTCATGTCGATTGTGCATTCCGACGGACTTGGACAATTTCAGCAGGGCAATGCGACACCCCACACGTCTAGAATTGCTACAAAGTGGCTCCAGGAACACTCATCTGACTTGACACTCATCATCGGACACTTCCGCTGGCCACCTAAATCCCCAGACATGAACATTATTGAACATATCTGGGATGCCTTGCAACGTGCTGTTCAGAAGACATCTCCACCCCCTTTTACTCCTACGGATTTATGGACAGCCCTGCAGGATTCATGGTGTCAATTACCTCCAGCACTACTTCAGACATTAGTCGAGTCCATGCCACGTCGTGTTGCGGCACTTCTGCGGGCTCGCGAGGGCCCTACACGATATTAGGCAGATGACCAGTTTTTTTGGCTCTTCAGTGTACTTCATATGGCCACCCTGATCTGATGCGCCTCGCTAGAAAAACACAAACGCGTAGCGTGATTATGTAACACGTTTCTGTCGGCGCGAAATAGTCTAATTCGGTTCACGCTGCGCAACAAACCTATTCCTAGGAAAATCCGGCTTAAGGGTTCCACTAGCTCCGAAATTGGTTTCCCAACTTCAAGGAGCGAATGCGAGACGATCTCCCCGTTAAAAAGTCTCGCCGCATAGAGCAAAAGGCCCACAACGATAAAATCACTCACTTATTACACTTCACTCGTAGTTAGAAAAATTGATGGCAGATGGCAGCACTATACAAGCATCACACAGGAAACAAACTTCACACGTTAGGTTCACAACTTGAACACGCACATTCCAACAGATACCAATTCATTAGAAGTTCCGCAGAAGAATGTGGACTACATGCGTGAGTGTTTTAGAAGTAGTCTTTAAAGCCGGGTTTTTCGTAGGAGTAGAATTTCTGCGCCGTGTGCAGCGTGAAAATTCTGATTGGTTAAAAACCTGAAATTCAGGTTTTGTTTTTTTTTTACCAATCAGCGTTTTCACGCTGCAAATGCTGTAGAAACCTGCTCCTGGAAAAAAAAACCCCGGTTTGAGGTTCGCTCATTTTTCCCAAATGCCCGCCATCTTTTAGATTTCCTTTAAGCTCCCAGAAATCCGCATTCTGCATTCAGAGTTAACTTAGCACCTGGATTTCTGCCATTTGTGACATTTCTATACGTAGAACAGTAAAAGACTGATGTCTTCACAGGGAGGAGCTACTATTACTAGGCCGCGTGCACACGCACCTCAACCATATTCCTCTACGGAATTTCTAACGAATGAGTACATGTCAGAATTTTCCATGTATGTGTTGTGTGAACCTAAAGTGAAGTTTTTTTTCTTTGGAATGCTTTTTATATGCATTACTTTTCAAGTTCTGCTACCTGTCTTCCGAATTTGAAAGCAAAGAAATTAACTGCCCCCCCCCCACCTTGTGTCCACATCCGTGAATTTTTTAAATGTTGCATACCTAATTCCTCTCTGTATGGATAGGCTTTCTTTTTTTAAATGGTAGATCGTACCCCATTCGTGCCAGGAAGTTGGAAAACCACAGAAAACCGATTTCAGCCGACCACCACAATGCCGTCAGGGAATTCTAACCTGGGTCCATGACGATACCCACACGTCCGCGTGGCAGCTTCTCCACAGTGACTGCACGTTGGGGGGTCATTAAAGTATTACGTCAGTATCGAGAGGGGTTTCGGATTTGCTGACTTTTGATGACGGGGGGGGGGGGTTGAAGGTTGCTCACGTCATCAACCACCCCTTTTTGAAGATATGAAATATTCTAAGCTACTGACGAAATTTAGCTGACAGGGGGGGGGGGGTGTCAGTGTTTTGCTGACGAGGGACGGAGGGGGTCAAAAATGGATGAAAATCTGCTTACGTAATACTTGAATGGCCCTTTGCGGCCTGTCGATGTCATCACCAAATTTTTTTTCACCGTGGATCACATTGTTTTGAACAACTAGCTTGCATCCCTTGTGGAGACGGAGCGTGGGAGGGGGGGGGGGTCCATGGTCGGTTTGTTTTTGTTTGTCTTTGAACACGCACAGAAAGTCCCAATACGGCCGCGCGAATCAGTCAGGGGGGTAATCAGAGATTGCTTACAAATGAAACTTGATAATTCAAAACTTTTAACTAGAAAATATATTAATTCTAGTCCATAAATCTCAAGAATCTTACCTCGGTGTGTCTCCATATCGGATTTTTCCGAATTCACACATGTAACAAAGGCACGGTCTCTCATACCCATGGATTGCACGAGAGTATCAACGGGAGATCACCCACCGGCCGTGATTGGCGACAAACCACATCCACTACTGGGTGTTTCGGTTCAACTGGAGGCGTTTGTTGCCCGAATATTGGCTATACACCACTGACATTTCGGGGTTAGTCAACTGACACGCCATCTATCGTAAGTATCCGTAACCGCGATTGTTTCCAAGGGCAATCAATCCACGGTGTGCGGGTGAATCGATTAAAGTGGCATTTCTCTTTTTTTCGCTCTGTATTTCTCTTTCTCATCAGTGTCAACACTGGGGGGAAGAGATCATGTCGTCACTTTTTCCCCCTTTCCGAGCTTTTTGCACTCATATTTCATGGTAATGTGCATGCACCAAGAAAAGAAATACCATGGGTGAGATTGTGCGGCACGCGGGGCCGTAGCCAGAAGTTTCTTTCGGGAGGGGAGGGTTCAAAGTGACAGAACAATAGATGTATGTTCGTCGGTATTCACCGACATGGTTTAAACCATAGTTTCCAAACCAATTTTGTCCCATCGCCCCCTTCTTCAGAAATTTTTTTCTCCTATCGCTCCCCAACGCAATCTAACCCATAGGATCCTATGTTATACACGCAGCTTCTACCGCCCCCCTGCAATATTCGCCCACGTTAACGCCCACGTTGGGAATCACTTCAAACTATAGTCACAATTTTTTGATAAGAGATCGACACGGATATTGGTTAAATTCAGGTCTTCAACCAATCTATGTTGATCTCTTATCCAAAAATTGTGACTACGGTTTAAACCATGTCGGTGAATACGGCCCTTAGCCATGTTATTCATTGTTTATCAGCCATTTTACGGCTTGTTACAGTATAAAACACCGGTATTTTTTCGGATTCCCCCCCCCCTTCCCCCCGTGAAACTTCCTCCCGGAGGCCAATCATTAACATCCCGGAAAACAGAGGATGTCGTTTATGTTAACCTTTTGCTGTCCAAAGGTCTTTTCGTTGGTGCTGCAGTTCGTACTTTGTAGCGCCCGAGTGGCGTTTGTGGTTAAGATGCTCGTCCTCGTCTACCACCGTGAAGGTTTTGCTGTCACGGTACTGTATTCTGTATTCTGTCACGGTACTGTATTCTGTATTCTGTCACGGTACTGTATTCTGTATTCTGTCACGGTACTGTATTCTGTATTCTGTCACGGTACTGTATTCTGTATTCTGTCACGATACTGAATTCGAACCCGAGGGAGGAGATAGATAAGATATTTTCCCTAACAAACTTGAGGCGACCACCGGTAGACGACGTCTTCATTTCCAACCATTCTCATTAATGGCAGTAAATTGCGATAAGGCCAGAGTTTGTGTTTGGTGAAGCAGTTCGTACTTTATGCCGCTGTGGTGGTCGAGTGGTCATAGTGGCGGACTCACATCGCGAATACCCGGGTTGTAACAGCACCTCCTAGAGATTCAAGGCCTCCGCAGTCTGCTTGTGACGTCAGTAAGTAGTTCATTTTCCTTCAGAATATTCAGGGAAAAAAATTCCCTGCTGATTCCAGTATCATCGTTGTGAGAAAAAGAAATGATCGGGATCAGAATTGGTGATTTCTATGCCTCACATCCAATCACTATGCCGCATTTGTGAGCCAACCAGGAATATTCTACGCCAAAATATGAAGAAACGAAATAGGATGCTGTGTTTCAAAATGTGGGCAAACTTGCTAGGTAGCCTGAATGACGTTTATGGCAAACAGTGCACCTTCTATCTCTAGGATGTGCAGGTTGTAACCTTCCCCCCCCCCCCACTGTCGCCACAGTGGTGGTGGTGGTCGGCTGAAGTTTGTTTTCTGTGATTCCCAACTTCGAACCGCGAATACAAGACACTCTACACTTTAAAAAAGCCTCGCCACATTCCTATACAAACGGTACAAATATTCAATCCTCACACTTCATTTCTGAAATATAGATGGCAACACTGAAACTCAGACACAACACTAAATACGCACTCCGACTTTTAGACACTTGCACTTCCGGAGCAACTCACTAGGTAGTAAATCGTCCATGGCGACGGACCCGAGTTGTGCTCGGTTTGAAGGGAAAAAGAAAGAAATAATTGTACTTTTTATAGGTTCGAACCCAAACGTCGACACAGTGGTGAGCTGAAGCTGGTTCCCACCTTTTCGAGGGGCGAATGTGAGCCGATCTCCCCGTTAAAAAGTCGTGCCACAGTGAGAGTATCAGGCCTAAAACTCTACAAAAATATTCAATCATTACACTTCACTCATAGTTTGAAAAATAGATGGCAGCACTAAAAAATTCGCACATCACAATACGTATGGTCTCGGACTGAAGGTACACGTGAGCGCTTCCTACAGCTCATCCCGAGTTCGGTTTGCCAAAACAAAAAATTTCATACCTTATAAACGTTTCTCCCACAGTAAGGAAGATCCCCCCCCCCCCGAATTGGGAAATGAAGGTGCGATCTATCGGTGGTCGCCCCCAGAGATTCGGTAGGTAAACTACTTGTTTCTCATGTTCTTGCCGGTAACCTCCATAGTGGAAGACGAGCATCTTGCCACACACTCTGCGCAATAGGGTACATAGCTACTTCACCAAACACCAACTCTGGCCATATCGCTATATGAGTGTGGGTCATAATCCCGACAGACGAAATCCCGACAAGTCACAATCCCGACAGACGAAATCCCGACAGGTCAAAATCCCGACAGGGTCGAAATCCCGACAAGTCAAAATCCCGACACGGTCAGAATCCCGACAGGGTCGAAATCCCGACAAGTCAAAATCCCGACACGGTCAGAATCCCGACACGGTCAGAATCCCGACAGGGTCAAAATCCCGACACGGTCGAATTTAAAAATTCAATTTCGCCGTATAAGCCGCACTTCGCGATTTCTGTCGGGATTTGAATTTCTCGTGGCGAGGGGGCGTTGGGGCGCCGATGAGAATGATAAATTGCGATGAAATAAATTTTTCAAATTTTAATTTCGCCGTATAAGCCGCACTTCGCGATTTCTGTCGGGATTTGAATTTCTTGTGGCAAGGGGCGTTGGGGTGATGATGAGAATGATAAATTGCGATGAAATAAATTTTTCAAATTTTAATTTCGCCGTATAAGCCGCACTTCGCGATTTCTGTCGGGATTTGAATTTCTTGCGGCAAGGGGCGTTGGGGTGACGATGAGAATGATAAACTGCGATGAAATAAATTTTTCAAATTTTAATTTCGCCGTATAAGCCGCACTTCGCGATTTCTGTCGGGATTTGAATTTCTTGCGGCAAGGGGCGTTGGGGTGACGATGAGAATGATAAACTGCGATGAAATAAATTTTTCAAATTTTAATTTCGCCGTATAAGCCACACTTCGCGATTTCTCTCGGGATTTGAATTTCTTGTGGCAAGGGGCGTTGGGGTGACGATGAGAATGATAAATTGCGATGAAATAAATTTTTCAAATTTTAATTTCGCCGTATAAGCCACACTTCGTGATTTCTCTCGGGATTTGAATTTCTTGTGGCAAGGGGCGTTGGGGTGACGATGAGAATGATAAATTGCGATGAAATAAATTTTTCAAATTTTAATTTCGCCGTATAAGCCGCGCTTCGCGATTTCTCTCGGGATTTGAATTTCTTGCGGCAAGGGGCGTTGGGGTGACGATGAGAATGATAAATTGCGATGAAATAAATTTTTCAAATTTTAATTTCGCCGTATAAGCCGCACTTCGCGATTTCTCTCGGGATTTGAATTTCTTGTGGCAAGGGGCGTTGGGGTGACGATGAGAATGATAAATTGCGATGAAGTAAATTTTTCAAATTTTAATTTCGCCGTATAAGCCGCACTTCGCGATTTCTGTCGGGATTTGAATTTCTTGTGGCAAGGGGCGTTGGGGTGATGATGAGAATGATAAATTGCGATGAAATAAATTTTTCAAATTTTAATTTCGCCGTATAAGCCGCACTTCGCGATTTCTGTCGGGATTTGAATTTCTTGCGGCAAGGGGCGTTGGGGTGACGATGAGAATGATAAACTGCGATGAAATAAATTTTTCAAATTTTAATTTCGCCGTATAAGCCGCACTTCGCGATTTCTGTCGGGATTTGAATTTCTTGCGGCAAGGGGCGTTGGGGTGACGATGAGAATGATAAATTGCGATGAAATAAATTTTTCAAATTTTAATTTCGCCGTATAAGCCGCGCTTCGCGATTTCTGTCGGGATTTGAATTTCTTGCGGCAAGGGGCGTTGGGGTGACGATGAGAATGATAAATTGCGATGAAATAAATTTTTCAAATTTTAATTTCGCCGTATAAGCCACACTTCGCGATTTCTCTCGGGATTTGAATTTCTTGTGGCAAGGGGCGTTGGGGTGACGATGAGAATGATAAATTGCGATGAAATAAATTTTTCAAATTTTAATTTCGCCGTATAAGCCGCACTTCGCGATTTCTCTCGGGATTTGAATTTCTTGTGGCAAGGGGCGTTGGGGTGACGATGAGAATGATAAATTGCGATGAAATAAATTTTTCAAATTTTAATTTCGCCGTATAAGCCACACTTCGCGATTTCTCTCGGGATTTGAATTTCTTGTGGCAAGGGGCGTTGGGGTGACGATGAGAATGATAAATTGCGATGAAATAAATTTTTCAAATTTTAATTTTGCCGTATAAGCCGCGCTTCGCGATTTCTGTCGGGATTTGAATTTCTTGCGGCAAGGGGCGTTAGGGTGACGATGAGAATGATAAATTGCGATGAAATAAATTTTTCAAATTTTAATTTCGCCGTATAAGCCACACTTCGCGATTTCTCTCGGGATTTGAATTTCTTGTGGCAAGGGGCGTTTGGGTGACGATGAGAATGATAAATTGCGATGAAATAAATTTTTCAAATTTTAATTTCGCCGTATAAGCCACACTTCGCGATTTCTCTCGGGATTTGAATTTCTTGTGGCAAGGGGCGTTGGGGTGACGATGAGAATGATAAATTGCGATGAAGTAAATTTTTCAAATTTTAATTTCGCCGTATAAGCCGCACTTCGCGATTTCTCTCGGGATTTGAATTTCTTGCGGCAAGGGGCGTTGGGGTGACGATGAGAATGATAAATTGCGATGAAATAAATTTTTCAAATTTTAATTTCGCCGTATAAGCCGCACTTCGCGATTTCTCTCGGGATTTGAATTTCTTGTGGCAAGGGGCGTTGGGGTGACGATGAGAATGATAAATTGCGATGAAATAAATTTTTCAAATTTTAATTTCGCCGTATAAGCCACACTTCGCGATTTCTCTCGGGATTTGAATTTCTTGTGGCAAGGGGCGTTGGGGTGACGATGAGAATGATAAATTGCGATGAAGTAAATTTTTCAAATTTTAATTTCGCCGTATAAGCCGCACTTCGCGATTTCTCTCGGGATTTGAATTTCTTGCGGCAAGGGGCGTTGGGGTGACGATGAGAATGATAAATTGCGATGAAATAAATTTTTCAAATTTTAATTTCGCCGTATAAGCCGCACTTCGCGATTTCTCTCGGGATTTGAATTTCTTGTGGCAAGGGGCGTTGGGGTGACGATGAGAATGATAAATTGCGATGAAGTAAATTTTTCAAATTTTAATTTCGCCGTATAAGCCGCACTTCGCGATTTCTCTCGGGATTTGAATTTCTTGCGGCAAGGGGCGTTGGGGTGACGATGAGAATGATAAATTGCGATCAAATAAATTTTTCAAATTTTAATTTCGCCGTATAAGCCGCACTTCGCGATTTCTGTCGGGATTTCCGTTTGTCGCTGCAAGTGGTTTGTGGCGCATACCATGATCAATGGAGATCAATAATTTGGAAATTCATTTACTTTTCCAACTTGGCGAAAAGCAAAGGATTCAGGGTTGCCTTTTTCTGGCATTTATCGATTTTTCTATCCTCCAAAAACACTGCTATTCCTTATTATTTTCTTTGAGAATTTTTCGAAATTCTTTCTCGCTCAAGTTTCAAATAGACTTAAAATGTCAAATGATATTGCACAAAGTTAGATCGTTTCATGAAGATCTTAATTTAAAATTTTCAAGGTTTTCGAAAGCAATGTAATAGTAGAGAAATATTTTTATTCATATGTATAAAATTACATGTCTTGACAGCTTAATTCACTGATTCATTGCCGAGCCGCAACCACTGAAGGTCAGGCCCGTATCTAGAAATTCCATTCGGGGGGGGGGGGAGGGGGAGAAGGTGGTCAAATAATATATTTGGCCATGTTTTACCTTATTTCAATCATTTTCTCTCATTTCGAAGGGACCGGATCCCCAATCCCCCCTTCTCACTACGAAGCTATAAACATAAAATTCTATCAGTAGTTTTATTTTATACTGTTGAGACTCCCAAAAAAATTTCTTAAAATTCTATCTCTAAGTTGGTCTTAAGGCTTTGAAGAGAGTATGCAAATTGTGTGGTAGTGTGGTAGTGCCGCTGTGGTGGTCGAGTGGTTATAGTGCGGACTCGTGATGCGAGGATCCGGGTTCGAACCCCACAGTGGTGGTCGGCTGAAGTTGGTTTTCTGTGGTTCCCAACTTCAAGGCGCAAATGCGAGCCGATCTCCCCGTTAAAAAGTCTCGCCACAGAGAGCAACAGTCCTACAACGGTAAATCATTCAACCATAACACTTCACTCATAGTTTGAAAAACTGGGGACAGCACTACACATAACAAGCATTACACAGAAACAAAACTTTACGTCAGGTTGCACTACACGTACACGCACATTCCCGCATGTACCGATTCGTTGGGGGGTTCCGCGGGGGGGGGGTGCATTCGGGGTGTAGCAGTAGTAGGTAGGGCCTCCAAAAAATGGCTCGGGGATCCATGATGTTCTTAAGTCAGCCACCTCGTTGGGCAATTTGCCTGTTGTGGCGTCGTATTTGTATTTGTATTTGTAGTTGCATACAGGGTGTCCTTTAAGAGTTAGTACGGCCATACGGCCATTGCCTTCTCAACCATCCGTGGTAGAGATGATTTCAGTTTGAAAAAATGCTCAAAAGGCGTTCAAAAATTACCCTGTACCAGTTTTGAGAGTGAAAACACAGTGTGTAACAAAATAAAAAAATATAAATTTTTAAAACTTCTAATTATAAAGTGACTGCACCGTATCTCCTGAGACCAACAAAAAAAATCTAAGTTGACAAGTACAATGTTCGCCGAGATATTTGAATTCAAAATTCGAAGGAAAGGTGGAAAGGACAGCATAAATTTGGGGAAGGAGCGTTGTCGATTAGTTTTTGCTGTCTTTTCATAACTTTTCCCCAGTTTTCGAATTCAAATATCTTAGCGAATATTGCACTGAGAAACATGCAATTTTTCTGTTGGCATCAGGAGAGACAATGCAACAACTTTCAAATTGGAAGTTAAAGGACGGGAAATCAAAGAAAAATTTAGATTTTTTTGTTTGGAGCCACACACACTATATTTTCCGAGGATGATATCACTTTCCGCTATCTATACGTAGGTTTCAACGGTTGGCTGATGCGAGATGAAGTTAGGAAGGAAAAATTCACCTGTGCTCTTGCTAGGAATCAAACCCCCGTTCTCGAGCTTTCTGGGTGAGCCCACTAGACTACAAAGGCAAAGAATATCAATTTTTCCTTGGAACTTGTATGCGATGAACGGTCAGACCTAACTCAGGCCTCTGGAATCACGAAGTGCGGCTTATACGGCGAAATTAAAATTTGAAAATTTATTTGATCGCAATTTATCATTCTCATCGGCGCCCCCACGCCCCTCACCGCAAGAAATTCAAATCCCGAAGCGCGGCTTATACGGCAAAATTAAAATTTGAAAAACTTATTTGATCGCAATTTATCATTCTCATCGGCGCCCCAACGCCCCTCGTCGCGAGAAATTCAAATCCCTACAGAAATCGCGAAGTGCGGCTTATACGGCGAAATTAAAATTTGAAAATTTATTTGATCGCAATTTATCATTTTCATCGTCACCCCAACGCCCCTTGCCGCAAGAAATTCAAATCCCGACAGAAATCGCGAAGTGCGGTTTATACGGCGAAATTAAAATTTGAAAAATTTATTTGATCGCAATTTATCATTCTCATCGTCACCCCAACGCCCCTTGCCGCAAGAAATTCAAATCCCGACAGAAATCACGAAGTGCGGCTTATACGGCGAAATTAAAATTTGAAAATTTATTTGATCGCAATTTATCATTCTCATCGGCACCCCAACGCCCCTCACCGCGAGAAATTCAAATCCCGACAGAAATCACGAAGTGCGGCTTATACGGCGAAATTAAAATTTGAAAAATTTATTTGATCGCAATTTATCATTCTCATCGTCGCCCCAACGCCCCTCGCCGCGAGAAATTTAAATCCCGAAGCGCGGCTTATACGGCAAAATTAAAATTTGAAAAATTTATTTGATCGCAATTTATCATTCTGATCGGCGCCCCAACGCCCCTCGTCGCGAGAAATTTAAATCCCGACAGAAATCACGAAGTGCGGCTTATACGGCGAAATTAAAATTTGAAAAATTTATTTGATCGCAATTTATCATTCTCATCGTCGCCCCAACGCCCCTCGCCGCGAGAAATTCAAATCCCGAAGTGCGGCTTATACGGCAAAATTAAAATTTGAAAAATTTATTTGATCGCAATTTATCATTCTCATCGTCGCCCCAACGCCCCTCGCCGCGAGAAATTTAAATCCCGAAGCGCGGCTTATACGGCAAAATTAAAATTTGAAAAATTTATTTGATCGCAATTTATCATTCTGATCGGCGCCCCAACGCCCCTCGTCGCGAGAAATTTAAATCCCGACAGAAATCACGAAGTGCGGCTTATACGGCGAAATTAAAATTTGAAAAATTTATTTCATCGCAATTTATCATTCTCATCGTCGCCCCAACGCCCCTCGCCGCGAGAAATTTAAATCCCGAAGCGCGGCTTATACGGCAAAATTAAAATTTGAAAAATTTATTTGATCGCAATTTATCATTCTGATCGGCGCCCCAACGCCCCTCGCCGCGAGAAATTTAAATCCCGAAGTGCGGCTTATACTGCGAAATTAAAATTTGAAAAATTTATTTGATCGCAATTTATCATTCTCATCGTCGCCCCAACGCCCCTCGCAGCGAGAAATTTAAATCCCGACAGAAATCACGAAGTGCGGCCTATACGGCGAAATTGAATTTTTAAATTCGACAGTGTCGGGATTTTGACCGTGTCGGGATTTCGACTTGTCGGGATTTTGAACTGTCGGGATTCTGACCGTGTCGGGATTTTGACTTGTCGGGATTTTGAACTGTCGGGATTCTGACCGTGTCGGGATTTTGACTTGTCGGGATTTCGACCCTGTCGGGATTTTGACCTGTCGGGATTTCGACCCTGTCGGGATTTTGATCTGTCGGGATTTCGACCCTGTCGGGATTTTGACCTGTCGGGATTGCGTCTGTCGGGATTGTGACTTGTCGGGATTTCGACCCTGTCGGGATTTTGACCTGTCGGGATTTTGATCTGTCGGGATTTCGACCCTGTCGGGATTTTGACCTGTCGGGATTGCGTCTGTCGGGATTGTGACTTGTCGGGATTTCGTCTGTCGGGATTGTGAACGGAACCCATCGCTATATACTGCCATTAATGAGATGGGCTGGAAGCGAAGGCGCTGTCTATCGGTGGTCGCCTGGAGTTCGTTAGGGAAAAAACCTTATCTATATCCTCCCTTGGGTTCGAATGCGGGTCCCTGACAACAACCTTCACGATGGTAGACGAGCATCTTACCACCATGCCACTCGGGCACAGGGTACATAGCTGACACCTGTCACACATGTTAATGTGTACTTCATTTTCGCCACGCAGGCGCCCTCTCGCGGCTCGCTACTTGCTTTCCGACCCCACATAGTATGTTGAGAATTGTTTGTTTAGCGATTTCTATCACCCCTTACAGTTCTGACCATCAGTTTAGTTATACCCTGTATATATAATTAGAAGCCAGTGTAAAATCCGAAAGTAGTAAAAAAAAGAAAGTTCTAGGAGCAGGGGCGGGTCATGAGAGCTCATCTTATTTGTCACCGGTCATGGGTTACATCGCTTTAACGTTACATCGCTTTAAAGCGATTACCAGCGATAAACGCTCTTGTCTTGAGCCTGGCACGCCCCTGCACTACGCCACATGCTGTCCAGAAACGACACCCCATCTACACAGACCATGGATCGGATGCTTGGAATACTACGTCGAGAGGAATCGAAAGAAAAGATAAGAAAAATGGTGAAATTCCTAGAGGAACATCCTGAGAAGATAAGGGATCCGTCTCCTCCAGCTCCTGTAACTCTGGTACCAGCGCTGTTAAGGAGATCACCGCGTCTTCACCTTGACAGTGCGCTGGTCGCACTGTTTGCAATCGAGGAGCAGGATGTGTGAATCCCAAATCTAATTAATGAAGTCCCGGAGAAATTTTAAAAGATCTTCAACAGTGATCAAAAGCGAATCAGACTGAGTGTATTGAACTGCCCGAGCGCAGTGGAGTGGTCTGCCCTTTCGTCATACAATCCTTGATCAATCAAATTTCTGATTGTGCCTTTTGCGATACGATTTTTATACAACTTTCCATGATTATTTATTATCCTTGCCCGTTGCACTTTGACTTTAACTTGATTAATTTGATTCTTCGATTTACATAATTTTTGATTTCCTTGCACTATATGCTATCTTTGACATACCAATAAATTTTGGTTTTACCGGAGATGTCCTGGGACCGAAGTGCTTACGTTGCTTCTTGCGACAGAGCCTTGGTGTCTCGCGGTTTCTCCACTGTAAAATCCGAGGATTACACGCAGGTAAATAATACAGGGTAGGCAAAAAGTCCGTAAAAACTTTAAAAATGCATAACAACAGGAAAAATAACCGAAATAAAAGACGGTTAGCAGGGTTAGCATCGCTAAGTTCACGGGAAGATACGAAAAAAAACTCAAAAACAGCCGACAGGTGGCGCTGACGTGCACAAGTCAAAGAAAAGATGCGCAAATAACGAACAGAATGCCTCCAAATCGTTTATTACAGCAGTATGTTTTCCACATGACCACCACCACCACAGGAGATAACACATTGCAGGCGAGTGACAAATCCAGCAACGGAAGAGTGCAGCTGGTCCGGATGTATACATGACACCTCTCGGCGGGTCGCATCTTTCAGTTCCGACAGATCGGGTGGACCGGATCGATACACCCGGGATTTCAAATATCCCCATAACCAGAAGTCTGCCGGTGTCAAATCTGGAGACCGAGGAGGCCATGGGAACCTGCAACGCCTGCTAATGATTTTATCTCCTCCAAACGTCTGTATCAGGAATACCTTGACCGGAGTAGTAGTGCGACTAGTTGCTCCATCTTGCATAAACGTGACGATAGAAAGCGCATCTTTTTCACGCAAACATGGCACTACCTTCTCGCGCAGAGGCGTTAATCATTACGTATTGCTGGTGGAAAACGGCTGCGTATGCACCATAGGCCGTTTTCCACCATTGGGCACTGCGTTTCCAAGAAGAAGGGTCCTATGATGAATGAACATGTGAACCCACACCACGCTATCATTTTTTGGAAATCAATGGAAATATGCAAATTAGACGGTTATGATAACTTGCGCTCCTAATCCACAACCAGTTCACCGTTGTAAACCGTGTATGTGAACAAGACGCAATACTCTTCATATGCATACTCTCGATACGCAATACTCTTCATATGCATACTCTCGATACGCAATACTCTTCATATGCATACTCTCGATACGCAATACTCTTCATATGCATACTCTCGATACGCAATATTCTTCATGGAATCCTTGATCTGTATCCATACGTTTCTACGTATACTCACGTGAATTAGACGTCGCCCAGATGCGACAGTAATGGGTATTAACGTCGCCATGAAGCGAAAAATGAGCTTCATCTGTCCACAATATGTTAAAGACCCAGGTTGAATTTTGTTCGATTTTGGAGAAAGCCCACCTCGCAAATACTACTTACCTCTATACGGTATCCTCTGGTAAAAGTTCATGGCACGACTGCAATCCGTATGGGCACAGATCAAGGATACCATGAAGAATATTGCGTATCGAGAATGGTGGTAATCCCAAGCGTCTTGTTCACATACACGGTTTACAACGGTGAACTGCTTGTGGATTAGGAGTACAAGTTCTTATAACCGTGTCATTTGCATATTTCCATCGAAGTCGCTCGTAAAACAGCGCCACCTATCGGCTGTTTTTTGAACTATTCTCTTCCCCGTCTTTAAAAAATTCCCGTGACCTAGCGATGCTAACCGTGCAAACCGTTTCTTATTTCTGTTATTTTTCCGGTTTTTATTCATTTTTACGAAGTTTCTACGAACTTTTTGCCTACCCTATATAACAGGAGGGGGGGGGGGGGTTCTTCATTTCTTAGAAAGTCGTTTGAAACACCTGGTCTACCACCAAAATCCACATACTATAATAGAATTGAAACATTAAACAGTATCTTTAATGCATGTTTGACAATTTTATATCTTGACCTTGTCACGTGGTGTTCGTGAATTTCGTTATGCGGCTCGATATGTGGTTGCTGCAAATAATTGCCGTATAGAGCAGTGCTAGCTATCGACAAAAAAATTTAAACTAATTTTGGAATTCCGTTTGACTCAAAATAGACTCGTTTTCCAACAAAAATGGAATTATCAGCATTTATGCCACTATTATATATATATTATTATGCAAATTGCATGATATTCACTCCTGTTAATTTGTTACAGATGAATTATTTCATTGCATTGTTTTGTGAAAATTCAATGTAAAACATTAGTGTCAGGGTCGTCGGAAGTGTTTTCAGTTTCATGTGCGGAATTCGAAGATCAATTCTGGGGGTGCTCAAGAACTTAGACGCCACTGATTAGTATGATCGTGTGTGCTGCGGTCCCCGCTAAAACAAAATTTGATTCCAAGGTACCAGTAGTCAATTTCCCCAATATGATTCTTGTAATTTTTCTATCCCAATTGATTAGATAATTCACGCTCAACTATGGCCGAATTGCATAGTATGTTAATTTTTTTACATATAATCGAAGGTTTTCAAATCAATTTCTATTTAAATTCTCACGACTATATTTTCTATATGCAAAAAATCGAACAACCCCTTGAAGGAATTTTTTGAAATTGGTGGCAGGCCGGAAAGAGCCTCTAAGCGGCCGCATCTGCCCGCCCTGCGAGCTGCCGTAGTCAGCCAGCCCATCACTAGCTAAACCAAAGAAGAAAAACAAATTAGGTAAGCCAAGGAAAATAACTTGGATTTTATTTTTTTCAAAAAAAAAATCTGAAAAATATTAGTCTAAAATTTACATATTTGTGAAACATTCATTGCAACGTTTTAAAATTTGTGACAAAATAGCTGCAGTTGTTACCGACAGATGACGCAACAAAACAATATTATTAGCACCATCTGTTGACAATAAACGTATCTATTCTGACAACAAAATTTTGTTATTCAATAAAATCGTCTTTCTTGAACTAAATCGTTCGTTTTTTTGTTATTGTTTTTTTTTCAATAATTGTAAAAGATCTTTTATCAAACTTTTATAAGCGTAATCCCAGCCTTCGTGTATTACTATAACTTTTCTTCGATCACCTTACATATATTAAATGAAAGGAAATATAATAATTCCCTTATCTGAATAAATTATTTGCTACACAATTTACATAATAACAATTTTTAATACAAGTAAAAATATGTAGTTAAATACCCCAATAAAATATTAAATTGCATGTATAATTTTAAATATATATATTTTTTGTTCGATGAACTCAGAATTTTAACAAATTTTAAGTAAATGCCTACGTATATCAATTTTAGCCAATTTTTCCCATGGACATGGGAAATTTATCACTGTAGAGAGTTGGTGCCACCATCCTGCCCTTGAATGCGTTACAAGTCACACCTGGTGGTAGATCATTCTTAGGTATACGTAAATTTCACAAAAAAAAATTCGAAATTTCGCATATTATTAAAAATTAATATAAAAATATTAAATTCGCAAAAAAAAATTTTTTTTCAATTAGAAATTTCGCATTTATTCGCAATAACGGATTCCAAATGAAAAAAATTTCACTTTCGTTCACACACACGAAAAAAACAACTCAAATAAATGAAACGGTTTAAATCAAAATTTCGCATTTTAAAAAAAAAGTATCTCTATTTTTTTTTCTATTAATTTAACCTTATTTTTCAAATGCTTTTTACATCATCATCACTAGCTATAATACCCGGCGCTGCCCGGGTTTTCTTCAATGAGGTTTTTTGGATCATGCGATATCTTCCTCTTTCTTTGAGGGACATGCAAACCGTGTCTAAGTTAACCAATACGGCAACTTCCAGCGCGACTCGTGAAAGAAACAAATCTAAATTTAAAGAAACGTAGAAATGAATATGTTTTCTCATTTTTTAAGGACGCTAAGTATTTCGATTCCCTTCCCTCCCATGAACTTCAAGTTATCCATCTCTGCCCATTTCAGCTTCCAAAAATGCTTAATTAAAGCTGTGGAATTTCTTCGATGTGTTTTACGGGCCCATAATTAACTTTAAAAACATCCTAAACTATATGAATTTATGTAGTTGAATATTAAAAGACAACACAGGCGCATTTTCATTTTCGAGCTTGAGAAGATATGAATCAAAAGTTCAAATCAATGTTATATCCAACAAATGGATTATCCCAATCAAAAAAACCTCATTGCTGGGAGTATTGAAAATGTGGCAAACCATTGTAAAGGCATATGCGCATCTGAAACGCATTGCTAGGGAACCACGGTAACCAAAGTAAACGTTCCGAAAGTGATTGTTGAGGTCCAAAAACCATTGTTGCCCGACAGTTTTTTGCCCACTTGGGGCATTTGCCCTGCTCTGACGAAATTTTAAAGTAGCCTATCGTTCATGTCGGGTCCCATTTGGTATATATGCATAATTTGGTGACGATCGATCTAAAATTGTAGATTTGTATAGAGAACATACACACACAGACAGACACACAGAAAAACAATTTTATATATACACTGCACAAAACAATTAGGGGAGCACAATTTTAACAAAATTACGCAAAGATGTATACCGATAAGTAAGGGGCGCGGTAGCCCGGTCGATAAGATGTTCGCCTAAAGTACCAAAGGATGTTTAGAGGTGTCACGAGTTCGATACCCAGTTCGTCCTTGTCAGAAAACTTTCCTGACGCAGGGGTACAACAAAAAACGGCGACTTGACCGCAGCAAAAATTGCTACCGCAGGGAGTCCCCCATCGAGGGGTTAGCGCACCAACCCCTCGACGAGTATAAAAAAACAAGTCTGCCGTTCGGAATCGGCAATAAATTGTAGGTCCCGGTCTAATTAGCCCTCGTGTGCAGAAAATGACCGTGGTGCGACAAAAATGATCAAATGATATACCGATAAGTAACATAAAATGAATCATCCATAATTTAAAGCCTAGCAGGAAACGGAAGAAGAAAACTTCATATGCAAATCAAAGTTCATGACGTCAAAAACCAGAAAAAGGAGATAAGGGCACAAATCGGGATGTTACAGAAACGTCTGTTTTACTGTCGTAACTGTGAGATTCGATTGCGCAGTATTTTTTTTTTTTGAGACAAGGTGACTTGAGGATGTCTCAACAACATGATTTACCGGAATCCATGACATGGCGTGTTATAGACAGACTGGAATCCGGGCAAACACAACGTAGTGTCGCGGACGCTGTTGGAGTCGCCAGAAGTGTTGTTGCAAGGCTGTGGAATCGATTCCAAGAAACAGGAAATGTTAGACGTCGACCAGGGCAAGGTCGGCCACGCGCCACTACAGCAACTGATGACCGGTATATACGGTTAACAGCCCGTCGAAACAGAACAGAGAATTATACGCAGCTGCAAAGACGGTTGCTCTTGGCAACAGGACGAAGGGTGTCCAGCCAAACAGTACCTAATCGGCTTCATGAGGGAGGGCTCTATGCACGTAGGCCAATGATCTGCATTCCGTTGACCCCACGCCACCGTGCGGCCCGAAGAAGATGGGCTGCTGAACATCGAGATTGGGAGCAACATGATTGGAGCCAAGTGCTGTTTACAGACGAGTCCCGATTCAGTCTGGAGTGTGACACCCGACGTGTTCTGGTATGGAGGGACAGGGGCACTCGAAATAACCCCACATTCGTTCGTGAAAGGTCACAATACAGACGAGCTGGTTGGATGGTATGGGGTGGAATCAGCATAGGCGGACGTACGGACCTGCATATCATTCGGAATGGCACTTTGACGGCCCGAAGGTATGCAGACGAGATACTGCGACCTCATGTCATCCCTTACGCTGGAGCCATTGGAGATTCCTTTATTTTAAAGGATGATAATGCCCGACCGCATAGAGCTCGTCTGGTGGAGAACATGCTTTCGGACGACGCATTGCTGCGCGACCAAGGCCGCCTGTTACTTTCCGAGACTTGCAGATTGCACTTCTTGAGGAGTGGAACAGTATTCCCCAAAGTCTGATCGATAACCTCATCGCATCCATGGCAAACAGGTGTGCAGCAGTCTTAGCTGTTCGAGGAGACCACACGCCCTATTAAAACTCATGCATCATGTCTAAACAGTACTTTTTTTTATCGTTTACGTGTAACCAAATTGTTGCCCTAAGTCATCTTTTCATATTTTTTCCATATTTTTAAAGAATTAAAGCTTAATTCCAAATTTTTTTACGTCTTTTTTCTGTATTGCGCATTGATACGCGTGTACTATCCATTGTATGCCAATACGTGGCTGTCTCGCACGGTTTTCTTCACTTTTTTACTTGCTCCCCTAATTGTTTTGAGCAGTGTATATAGATTTTCCGAAATTCAAAAAAGTTGCATATACAGTCGGGTACACTTATAACATAACCGGTGGATAAAAAATACGGTTGTGAAATCCTCAAAATTTGGCCCATTCATGTCTATACATTTTTATCTCTGTTATACCCTGCTTGAAACACGCTGTGGATATAACAAACCAAAATAAAATGGGCTTAACCAAAAAAAATTATCCAGATATAATACTGAAAAAAAACCCCAGGAAAATACAGTAAAAAACAGCCTTTTACGGACAACATTCCTTGTATACGGGTGATATCTCAGACCTAAATTTTTTCCAATAAACGCGAAAATACATGGATGTAATAGTTACTTTTCCTAATCAACAGATAGCACTGAATACTATAATTGACAAACTTCAGCGTCACCTGTTGATAATAAATGTAACTATTTCGGCAATAAAATGTTGACATTTAATAAAATCCTGTCTTCCTGTGCAGAACTGTATCGTCTATGCTTTTCGGAATAATGGAATTTTTACAACTTTGTGATCTTTTTATTGGTGGTCTCAATTCAAGTTGAGATTGGTGGCTAATTCAAGTGTATTATTAATTGGTGAATTCATTTCGGTTTTCGGTCGTAATCTAATTTCAACACGTCCCTATAACAAATACAAATACAACGCCACAACAGGCAAATTGCCCAACGAGGTGGCTGCATCATGGATCCCCGAGCCCCTACCTACTACTGCTACACCACACCCCGCCTCCCGCGGAACCCCCCAACGAGTCGGTACATGCGGGAATGTGCGTGTACGTGTAGTGCAACCTGACGTAAAGTTTTTGTTTTCTGTGTAATGCTTGTTATGTGTAGTGCTGTCATCTGCCCCCAGTTTTACTAACTATGAGTGAAGTGTTATGGTTGAATGATTTACCGTTGTAGGACTGTTGCTCTCTGTGGCGAGACTTTTTAACGGGGAGATCGGCTCGCATTTGCGCCTTGAAGTTGGGAACCACAGAAAACCAACTTCAGCCGACCACCACTGTGGGGTTCGAACCCGGATCCTCGCATCACGAGTCCGGCACTATAACCACTCGACCACCACAGCGGCAACATATGATAACATTCACGTCGGTTATTACATACACTTCTCGAATCACCTAGGGCTATGTTATAACCGAACTCGACTGTATTTACATCTAACACAACGCCAGGGGGGGGGGAGTGATGCTTGTGGTTTCCCTTTCAAGCACGCTCACAAGTACTGAGCAAAATTACGACTTTCTACTTCAAAAAGTGTAAATTACCTAGATTTCGCGAAAAAGTAGTAAAAAAATCAATTTCAGCATTTATTCGTTGGCAAATTTCGCATTTATCGCGGTTATTTCGTAAATACGAAATTTACGTATCCCTACTCATTTTATTTGGATAGTTACGTATCCCTACTCATTCTATTTAGATAGTGCTGCTATCTATCGTTATTTCTGTGAAACTCGAGTGTTTGTTCTATCCTCAAATATGAACCCGGCATCTCGTTGCTGTTTCTTGAAATCTGTATTTGAAAAAAATATCACAGCACATACGCACCTTGTTCACTGCGAAATCAGTGCCATCATTCGTAAATGTTTTAAACCTCAGGTTTTATGTATCGTCAGATGAGACTGTCCCCCATAAAGCTGTGTGTGACGAAAAAACAGAAAGTCCTCCACAAAATTTCCCAATTGTCTGATGACTGGTTTCATCTGTAGGCTAGGACACCCTGTATAAATGTTTATGTAATGTATATATTAATTTATAATGTAAAATTACGACAAAGCAGTCGAAAGGGAGACATATGTGGTACTCAGTTGACAGTAATGTAAAAGAAATTATTATTTGAAAAAAAAAAAAAATTACAAATGACTTTGTTAATGGCACTGACTTGCAAAAAAGTAGAGTGCCGTTTCGGGGGCCCCCGGGCAAATTTGAGAGGGTTATTACGCAAAATGAGGAAAAAATATTTTATGGGGAGTGAGATCCGGTTACCTCATTCTAGTCACGGGCCAGCTGACATGCAATATATATGAAGCTGCTTCATACACATCAGATAAAAATCATCAATAGAAGACAATGAAAATATACGACTCTGATGAGGTTCATGATGGCATCATGATGACTAGTGATTCCAAACGTGAGCGTTAGCGCCCCCTGAGGGGCTATGGGATGTTCCAGGGGGCGGTAGAAGCTACGGGTATAACATAGGATTCTATGCGTTAGATTGCGTTGGAGGGCGATGGTAGAAGAAAATTTCTGAAGAAGGGGGCGATGGGACAAAAAAGGTTGGGAAACTATATCATGGAGGAAAGAATAATATTTTCATAATATATATAATAAAGAAAGTTATTCTTTCCTCCTTGAAACTATATAGACATTCATGCGTGAAACAATGCTGCCATCTACCTAATTTAAAAAGAAACTCGAGTGTTTCGATCTATGTCAACAGATGGCAGCACGAATTCGTTTATTACTGTGTCTATAGGTGATATCGTTTTATTTCAACAAGATGTTTATTCATTTTCACATAATGTAGATGGCAGCGCTAGTCGTATTTTCTGGATTGTGGGAGTTTAATTAAAATTTAATTGTACTGTTATCTTCGTCCTATTTTAGATGTTTTAACGGCAATAGAGCGGCAGAAAAATGTCAGGTATGCTAAAACGTCAGTAATTTATGGCACTGAAATCATAATGGTCATGAATAGGCACCGAATCCAAAATTAAGGAGATATTTCTCTCCAATCTAAACACAAAAATTTGAACTAGGGTGTCCATTACGTGACATGAATTCACGATTGTCCCTTATTTTCTGATCAACATCGGTTTTGTATCACGATTTCGCTGCACCCACCCCCACTCCTATCTTGATATTCAATGCAATTATACAGGCTGTTCCAAATTGTTTGCGCAGCAGATGAACAAAGTGAGTCCAGCAAATGAAAATAACGAAACCAATTACTGTACAGATCTTTAATGAAAGATATCTCTCGTGAACAAAATACATGTACAGACACAAATATCGCAACATTATCGACACTCAATGGACTAGTAGAAACACTCAGTATATACAAACACACACACAAAACAAAAACAAATAAATATATACAATCATCGCAAACAAAGAAAAAAATCGAGATAACATTGCACGACCAGCGCACACGAACACACAACACAAAAAAATATACAGTTTAATACTTTCCCCAGGTCAAAATACACATTTCGGACGCAGTCTCTGGTGCGCATGGCCACTTAACGACATCACACTTCAATGACATCAACGGTCACCAAATCACTTTATAAACAGATACGATAAATTTGTGGCTATAGGACTAACAGGTAAGTGACCATATGACTCGTATTTTGCGGAACATTTCCGTATTTTTCGATCTGCTTTAAAGCCGGGTTTTCCTAGAAGTAGAATTTCAGCGCCGGGTACAGCGCAAAAACGCTGATTGGTCAAAAAACCTGAAATTCAGGTTTTTTGACCAATCAGCGTTTTCACGCTACGCGTACCATAGAAAACCTGCTCCTAGGAAAATCCGGCTTAAACAAAAAAATGAAGCGTTTTTTTTTTTTTTTGAACTAACCGAACGATGGCCCGGTCCATATTCAGGGACCAACCTTACTAGAAATCGTTCGCTTAAATTATTTATTCACATTGTTATTGCTAGTATTCATCTCGCGTGTTTTTTTTGTCTTGAAATGCATCATGAAGCGAATCTCAGCAATATAATGGGAAATGTCCTATATATTTTTTTTTCTAGAAGAAATATGGTCACCCCCCTGATTATACGGTATTTAATTAGGCTGTAATGGAGGGAGGAAGTAAAAGAAAAGTCTCAGAGAAGTAAAAGAAATGTTGTTATTATTATGAATAAATATATATCATTATGAGATTATTATGTTATTATTAGAAGGTCATGACTCCCATATCTAATTAGTTATAACTAAGTATAGCTAAGAATGGGGACCTACGAATGCAAGCTAATAGCAAAATTGACCGAAAATAGCAATTGACAGCAAAACAGACTGAGCATGATTTTAACATGCGCAAATAGTCACTGATGGTACTCTTGATTCCTACTTTGGATTCCTCAGGATCCCCTTTCCCCCAGGTCAAAGTTAGGCCGCGGCCACGGGTGCGAAATCTCAAAATAAAATGAAGACGCTTATAGGAGCCCTCGGATGTCAGGTACCAATCAATGCCTTTGCAGTTTTTTTTACAACACAACATGGTATAGGTTCAAAAGACTTAATAAGTAATGTTCTGAAAAGAAATGCCTAATCGATAAGGCTTCGGGCTCGTAGCCGCAAGAAAAAAAGCAATGTAAAAAAAAAAATGTTCAACAACAATAATAATAATACCATAAAACGCACCGTGTTCATGTTTTTCACTCGGCGGTCGGCGGCAGGGTCTGGCGAGTCTGGAAACCCTTGGATCCGTCCGGTCCACGAGGAGTTCTCAGCAGCGGCACCGTGGTGGCCAGTGTCGCCATCATGGCCGAAGACGATGACGAATTCATCTGACGTCGTAGCCTCCAGGGGCTGAGTGAACCACCGGACGAATCGGCCCCGTTGTTGTTATTGGATTCGTTGGCCATCTCGTTGAGTTTGCCGCTGCTGCCAGACTTGGCGGCGATCCGATCCTTGGAACCCTTGTAGTGACCACGATTCTTCAACGAATCGAAGGAAGAGGTTTTGGCCGGGTTATCAGATGGTCGGACGTTGTAGCTGCTGTGTCTTCTATTGAACCAGTTGTCGACAGGTGAGGTAGACAGGTAACCGGTTGAACCGGAACTTCCCAGTGAGCCACTGGAACTTCTACGTTTCTGACCATCGCTGTCCCTGTTGGATGCAGCTGCAGCGGCGGTAGACGCATCCTTCAGGTTTGATTTGGAGCCGTGCAGAGAACGCCTCGATTTCTTTTTCTTCTTGGGACTCGTCTGTTTTGGGCCGTCACCGACTTTTCCGCAGGATTTCGGCCCAGAGTCCTCACCGACTTGAACAACCCTCAGTTCGTTTTCCTTCCCGGTGTCCAATGCGAGGGCCTGCTT
Source organism: Pholcus phalangioides (assembly GCF_987345545.1). NCBI lineage: Eukaryota > Metazoa > Arthropoda > Arachnida > Araneae > Pholcidae > Pholcus > Pholcus phalangioides. The sequence continues at coordinate 3,264,152 of NW_028301611.1, forward strand.
GACCGCGTCGTATTCTTCGAACTCGACGACGCCGCATCCCTTGGACAGTATCTCGGGATTCTTGGCGATCACTCTCTTGACGTCGGTGCTGGCAGAGCTGTTGGATTTTAGGATCCTAATCAGGGCTATCTCTCCGCATTTCGAGAACATGTCACTCAAGCTCTCGATCGACAGGTGACCACCGTAGACGAGCACGGTCTTCGACGACGGCGTGAGGAGCTTCGACTCGGAAGTGGTCGTCGGTATTATCTCTGGCAGAGGTGCCACGCGTCGGACTTTGGTCCCGTCCACGTTGAGGGCGAGGGCGTCGGATTTCTTTATGCTCTCGCCGACGGCCTTCCAGTTCCGGCAGAGGCTGCGCACCTTACGGAAGGACGACACGAGTTTCAGACTCACGTAACCTTCCTTGTTACGGCGGACGTGTTTCAACAGGAACTGGTCCTTCAGGATGTTCTCGTCCGAGAAGTAATACTCGACAGTCTCTACGATCTTCTGTGAAGTCTCTTCGTCCGGTAGACTCGCGTCGGAACCGCACTCGATCCCAGAATCCTTGCCCTGATTCAGTTCCAGTTCGGATCTCGAAGTCTTCAGGTAACTATCGCCTTCAATCTCGCTGAGGCTACCAGAGCTGACGCAATCGTCGTTCCTCAGATTCGAGCAACTAACAGTCCTCGGGATCTGTACAATCATATCCACAAGAGCCATCGTAGTTTCCCAACGTAAGACGTATATATTCGGCGAGAGAAGAAGAAGAAGAAGAAAGACTCGTTTATTTCAAGACTTCTTTCCTCGTTCAAATAGAAGCTGCCGTCTCTCTTTCTCTCTCTGCCGTGATAACAGAGATAACAAAAATTATGACGAGGTAGAGATCGGGGCTCGGTATTTATACTTCGGGCCGGCCAAAGCCTTAACATGAGACAGCGCTATTGGATCGCGATTAATGACGAAATAACGTACGAGGCCACGTTGGAAGGCGTGATTCAGTTCACCACAAAGCCGGCAGTGGAGTAATGTTCTCTCTCTCTCTCCTCTCTCCCTCACACACACACACAAAAGTGAGTCAACTGTGTGTGTGTTGGTTTTTGGGCTACGTCACTGTGATACACGTGTAGCGCGCGCTCTTGTTTTATTGTTATTATTATTTTCTTTGGATGGCACTGGAAGCGTGCAATGGCTGCTTGCTTCGAAATCAGCAAATCCTCGAAGCCCTTCTAATGCCCTATTTTTTTTATTTTTTTTTTAATACAAACTTCATTGGCTTCTGAGTTAGGAAAAAGCACGTTCCTGATCCCGTGATCGGCCCTAAAGAGACGGCGGAATTGTTTCAGCTGTTTTTTTGCTTGAATAACTGAATCGAATTATCGATCGGGCCGTATTAAGGCGTCTTGTGTTTTATTACAGGAAACATCGTTATTAATGCCCGATATGCGTTTGTAGGACGTGATCGTGATCGTTATGATGTAATATTGCGTCATGCACCGTTAATGGGGGTGGGTCTCCCTGGACAAAGAGATGCTCTGCTCCCCCCCCCCCTCCCTCAACAGACCTTAAATATCAGGATACACATTAACTTATGATGTTGTATTTTGTGTTTCTTAAAACACTAAACCGAATTATCGATCGGGTCGTATTATTCGGGCGGGTGTCTTCTGTTATGTTACGAAAGAATTATAGGTTCAATAAGTCCATGACCGTTATGATGTAATATTGTCTTGCAGGTCCCCACTGGGAAAGTAAATTCTTTTGGGGCACTTCTCTCGATAGGCTTGAGGAGAACTAATATACTCATTTTATTTAAAAAATTTTTTTGATGGTTAGGGGCCGTTCAAGTATTACGTCATCATCAATGGGGGGGAGAGGGTTTCCGATTTGCTGACTTTTGATGACAAGGGGGGAGGGGGGCGTTTGGATAATGCTTACGTCATCAACCACCCGTTATGAAAACACGAGTTAGGATTCAGGGGCATGAATGAATGAACGCCAGAACTTTGCCACTGGACTTATCCCGTTGCCGAGATCTCTTCCAGCCCAGCTTCGTGGCAGAGTCTGGAACACTTTATTTTGTGTCAAAACAAAAAACCATACAAACTTTTTTACAACATATTTTCCCCGGACAATTGGGTACTGTCACGATTAACAAATTTTGTGGTGATTACAGACGAGATGGGATTAGAAGTTGGAGAAGTTTCGTGGTTTAGTTAAGATGAATGTATGCGTATTAGGATGGAGGTATGTTTTAAAAGCAATTGAGCGCCCCTCCCCCCATGCCATCTCATCTGTTATCTTACACTTGAAATATTATATACACAGGATACAAAAAGAAATGTGAATCTTATTGTGAAATAATATATATATATATATATATATATATATATATATATCCATCGGAGCGAATCATCTCGCTTAATACCTTATTAGTGAGCAAATGGGTTTGATAACTTGCGACTAGAAGCCTGCATCAGTTTTATTGGGTTGAATTCACTCGCTCCGGCGGATTTAATGAAAATATACAAAATAGAAGTATTGTGTGGGGGAATATATACAATTAGGGAGCACCCGTGGCATCTCGCTTAGCACCTTATTCGGTGAGCAACATGAATACGACAATATGAGTACGCACCTGTGTTGTGGACATGAAATGCATGAACAACTTGAATAGAGGAAAGAGAAATACACACATATACACACATTTATATCTATATATGTAAAATTTATTTTCTTTTTGTGTGTGTGTGTGTGTGTGTGTGTGCGTGCGTGTGTGTGTGTGTTCTCTATACAAATCTACAATTTTAGACCGATCGTCGCCAAATTTTTCATATATACCAAATGGGACCCGACTTGAACGATAGGCTACTTTAAAATTTCGTCAGAGCAGGGCAAATGCCCCAAATGGGAAAAAAACTGTCGGGCAACAATGGCTTTTGGGTCTCAACAATCACTTTCGGAACGTTTACTTTTGTTACCGTGGTTCCCTAGAAATGCATTTCAGATGTGTATTTACCTTTACAATGGTTTGCCACTTCTCTAATCCTGTTACCATATGTATAATAGTTTATGCCTTTATAATGGTTTGCCACTTTTTTTGCCACTTTCAATCCTCCCAGTAATGAGACTTTTTGAAAAGATGCTATAATCATTATCAGCATCGCTTTGAGGGTCAGGAAAAGGGTGATTCTCATAAAAATCAGTGTTAAAATTGCCGATTTTACTGTAGAAATGCGGAAATTTGATGGGGGTTTTCTGCCACATCAATAATTCTAAAAATTTTATTGAATTCTAGATTTTTGAAATATTGAGTTCGCTTAGAGATATACGAAGCCCAGGATATTAAATAGGAAGTAATTAGCCCCGGACCTACTTTTGAGTTGGATATTCATGCAATAACATTGATTTCATCTTTTTATATTTATAACTTCTCAATCATGAAAATTAATGTCTCCGTATTGTGTCTTTTAATATTCAACTGCATAAATTCACATAGAGTTTAGGTCGTTTTAAAATTAATTATGGGCCCATGAAGTGCATCGAAGAAATTCCACAGCTTTAATTAAGCATTTTCGGGAGCTGAAATAGGCAGATGGATAACTTGAACTTAAAAATGGGGGGGGGGGGGAATCGAAATACTTAGCGCCCTTAAAAAAGGGAAGAAAATATTTTTATTTCTACGTATCTTTAAATCTAGATTTGTTTATTTTATGAATCATGCAGGAAGTCGCCATACTGGTTAACGTGGACACAATTTGTATGTCAGGACCGTCATTTGGGGGGAGGGCAACGCCCCCAAATGACGGTCCTGACAACGCCCCCCCCCCCGGCTTTTGAAAATTCACTAAAAATGGTGTATATATATACAAATATATATATACATATTGGTTGACTCGATCTGGCTGGTTATATTTATATTTAAAAAAATATATATATATATATATATAATATAAACTACATGTAATGGTTATTATTCGTGTCGTCCCGCCAAGCACCCTAGCTAGAATAGCGGCATGAAGGACACTTGTGGTAATCACATTTACATCATTGTAACGGGAATGTCATAAAAATTCTTGCTCGGGTCCCGTTAGTACATGCTATATCTTGTACATGTAATGGCTATGTATTAGAAGTGGCAGTCATGTGCATGTGATTTTTGTTGTTGTTTTTATCCATTTCTGTTTTTTTTCCCCCACTTATTTTTGTAATATTTAAAACATTATTTTATAAATCTGGTGGACAGATGTCTTGTTTTTCGTTGGCGTGTACATATCTGACAAGGCTTGTAATCCTTGCTGCTGTGTTTTTGTTTTTGATTATTTGAGTGAACCATTGTTTTCTATTGTTTTCGGAATATTTGTACGTGTGTAGATGTTTTATAAATTTGCACTCTGTTACATAGTGAACAGGAGTACCCACCATACCGCAGGCACATTTGTCTGTTCGGCGGCGTTTCCGTTCGTGTAGATATATAGGGAATGGGCCGTGTCCTGCTATGAAGATAGTCACCTCCCTATTCCAGTTTAGTGTGTTGTATGTGACTCGAGGGACAATTTCGTGCACTTTCCCAGCTGTTCTTCCTTGGTCCCAAATTTGTTGCCATTTCTGGAGGGTTGCTTGTTTAAGTTGTCGCTTCAGGAGCGTTAGTGGGAAAGGGTTATCAAATTTATTGTCACAGTTGATTGCAGCTTTGGCTAGAGAGTCTGCTCTCTTGTTTCCAAGATTACCTACATGGGCCTTGGTCCAACCTAGGAAAATTTTTGGGTTATTTAATAGACGCCGCCTCAATACACGTACTATTGTGTTTCTATTTGTTGGATCTAGAACTTCTTGAAGGGAGGAGCGGCTATCAGTTATTATTAAAACTCGCTCTTCTGCTCCCGTTGCGTATTGTGCAGCTGCTTCTATCGCTAACAATTCTGCTTGGAAGTTACTATTGTTTTTATCTAGCGCTGCTTGCCACGTTTGCTTTTCTGTATTGTTTGTGTATACACAATAGGCTGCCGACGCCTTCATCGGTTTTGGAGCCATCTGTGTATATGTGGGTGTTTGCTAGTTTTATATCGGGGCCGTCAATCGAAATTTGATTGGGGATAGTTGAGCAGGAGGGGTGGTGGTGCCAGCCATGCTCCCGTGCTTCAAAGTTATTGGGGTCAAAGTCTAGAAGTTCTGGTTGAATGTTTTTCCTAAACCTAACTGCGTTTGTGTAGACTGCTTCCATTTGGAGCTTTAGGTGTAGTGGGCAAAAGTTGCCTGTGATCACTTGGAGTCCGAGCGTAGCTTTTGTGTCATAGGCTCCGGTTATTGTTAAAAGAAATTTCCTCTATGCGCTATCTAAGGCCTGTTGTGTTTTTTTGGTTGGATGCTTATACCAAGCTGAGGCGCCATGGGCCAAGAATCTCTCGACCACCGTCTTGTAGATAGTGTTCCTAATGCTTTGTGAGATGCCCCAGGATTTTCCTGCTATTTTAGTTCAGGAGGGGAGAGGGGGGAGTAGGATTCAGGGGGCAGAGCTGATGACGAAATTTTGCTGACAGGGGGGGGGGGGTCAAAGAAGGCTAAAAATTTGCTTACGTAATACTTGAACGGCCCCTTATTGAAACCACCCTTAACAGTTACCTCCGAACAACGGCCACATTTTCATGGGATAGAACGGGGGGATTAACTAAAATTAGCTTTAATCCTATTGGATTAACATTAAGGTTAACCTCCGAATAACGGGCTACTTTTGGAAATTAAAATGATTTTTAAAAAAATCCTCTCTTGACATGCTTGGTGAAGGAATTTTTCTTTCTTTATTTTTTTCTTTAAACAGTTTATTTAACATGGTGAAATATTGCAAAATGATGAGGAAAAACAAATTCATCAAGAGATCACGTGGATCTGTACTGATGAACACGAAGTGTTAATAATTATTAGGTCGCTAGGATTTTTATTCTTTAAAAACTTCTGCTCTATAAAAATAATAATATGCTCATAATAATAATAATAATAAATAATATGCTCATAATAATAATGATAAATAATAATAATGATAATGATAAATAATAATAATAATAATAATACTACTAATAAATAATATGCTCTATAAAAATTATTATGCTGTCAAAAAACTAAATGTGCCCTATAAAACGGAAAATATGTTCAAAATATTTTTTCATTCCTATCTCAAATAAGATTAGTTTTAGCAAAATCATATGATAATGAGAAGTGTTGATGCAGTCTAAATTATTTTGAACCATTACTTATAGTTATAAACAGAAAATTCTTCGTTTTTTACTCTCATCCAACCAAAATTTCTTTCAAAAAAATTTCCCTTTTGAATAAGTTTTTCCCCTTACAAATTCAGAATTAATGTGCTGCCATCTATATTGTAATAATACCTAGCCGAGTACGGTATTTAGCTTTAGGAAAGTATTGCACAATATTAGAATAAATAAATAATTCTTTTTAATTGATGAAAACCAAAAATTCCCCACAAACGATGAAAAATTTCCCCCCATTTACCATTTTTTTAGTCAATTTCTCCCCACGAGTTACACCATAACCGACACCGATTCAGATGATTAATCTATTTACAGCCACACACTAGTGTCGTTGAAAAGCAAGTTTTTTTTTTTTATGCTCCAAAAATTCAATTTATGCTCAAAAAATTCAATTCAAGAATAGAACGTCGTTGCTGATTGGTTGAAAAACCTGAAATTCGGGTTTTTCAACCAATCAGCAACGACGTTCTATTCTTAGTCCATAAAAATCCTAGGCCTAAAAGCTCCTGTCAGAGGCAGGAACCAGGAAAAAACCAGTCCGAAGCGGGATTGGAATAGCGAGGAAAAACAATTTGCTTTTTTATAAAAAGATTATGAAAAACGCAAAATATGCCTTAAAATTGTGAAAATATGCTTTATCACGTAAAAATAGCGAAAGGGGCCGTTCATGTATTACGTAAGCAAATTTTTAGCCATTTTTGAACACCCCCCTCCCTGCCAGCAAAAGTCAGCAAAACGCTGACCCCCCCCCCCCCCCCCCCGACAGAAAAATTTCGTCATCAGCTCTGCCCCTCTGAATCCTAACTCATATTTTCATAAAGGGTGATTGATGACGTAAGCATAATCCAAACCCTCCTCCCCCACCTTGTCATCAAAAGTCAGCAAATCGGAAACCTCCCCCCCCCCCATCGATGATGACGTAATACTTGAACGGCCCCAAATATGCAAAAAAATAAAAAAATATGCAAAGACAGAAATATACGAGCCCTAATGATTATACACGAAGTGTAATTGATAATTTCAATATAATTTCAAGGCCAGGCTTTCATAATATAAAACTGAAATTAATTTCTGCATCCCCCATGGAATGAATGAGTGTGCAATCAGGAATACAATACAGTCGAATCCCGTTTTAACTAATACCGTTATAGCGAAAATCTCGTTGCAACGAACACTTTTCTAATCCCCCAGATAAGTTTACCTAGGAGCAATGCAAAAACATTGAATTCCTTTATAACGAAATTTCGTTGTAACGAAGTGACGGTCTCTTGCAGTTCGTTATACCGGGGTCCGACTGTACAGCATTTTTCAGATATTTTCTCACGTATACTTAATGAATTCAATGAATATAAAATGGAGGCAAACAGTAGGGGGGGGGGGGAAGTGTACCTATTTATAAAACTTATTTTTTAGGACTTTTTCAAAAGTGATGTATTGAATAATTAAGGGGATTTGTTAATCATTTTTTCAGTATCGGTATTTAACGGGGGGGAACAAATAATATTGTATGGTAGTTTGTTGTAAAATTTTGGAATGAGATATGTAAAATGGTTTTTTTTCTTCATTGTTTTAGGTATTAAAGGAATGTCCAGGATGTTATTGTACCTGCAGTCGAATCTCGTTTTAACGAATACCTTTATAGTGGAAAAATCTCGTTTTAACGATCACTTGGAATTCGTTATAACGGGATTCGACTGTATTTGATGTCCTTGATAAATTAAGGGGAAGACTGAGTTGAATGTGTCCGGAGGGGTTACTCGTACATGCTAACGGGTGCGCTAGATGCGTTTCAGAAAGCACAAAGCACAAATTAGGGTTAGAATTTGGCAAGTCACTATGCGTTAGACCAGTGTTTTTCAACCTTCCTGAACTCAAGGACCGGTAGAATGTCCGAAACAATTTGACGGACCACTTGAATCCCGTATTGCGTGACATTCCGTTAATTTTGGTTGTCCCGATTTTTTTATACATTGAACATTGAAGGACCGGACACACCCCGCTTCCCATCTCAAGGAGATATCAAAGCGTTCCCGAAAGATGGGTGCATCCGGAATTTTATTAAATATGTATATATATCTATATAAATTTGTATAACAGAATAACAAGACCAATTACAGGAGTATAAATCAACGAAATAATTATGATAAATCATGATCTAAGAATCGAAATCTAAATTGATATTATAGCGTCCTTGGGGCACGTCCGGACTCGATAATCAAATTCCGTTGGTGGCGGTCCGTCCGCGTTCGTTAGTGGTCACTAGTCGTGTAGGCCGTACAACGACGAATCGATGTCATGTTTGCGTCACATGTCCTTGTTCAAGTGTCCAAGTCCGCCAATGTTCGGACACCCAGATGTTTTAGCTCATTCTAGGCACACATTCCTGTTCCATAAGAATCCTACGTCTTAATTCTCCTGGGCAATTAGGAGATTTTCATCATTCCCGAAGCTACATCGGCTGGCTAGCTGGATTATAGGTGGCATTGATTCACCACGTTAACATGTTAAGTGATTATAGTTTCTCCAATAAAGTTCGCCGTTCAACGACGTATCAGTTTCGTGAATTTCCAGTACCCCTACGTGGCCGCAAGTTGTAGACTCTCCCTGGTATCAGCTTTACTGGTCTGGAAGGCTGAAATTCATCCTGCTTCTTCCGTAGTCCACCCTTCTTGTCGTGCAGCAAATATAGGTTACGGTCTAAAAATTGAATCAAATGATTTTTTTATACAATATAGCCATTGAATTTATAATATTTACTAAGGTCATGAATACACACCGTTTTCATAAGGGGTCGTGCAAGTATTACGTAAGCAAATTTTTAGTCATTTTTGAACACCCCCCTCCCTGTCAGCAAAAGTCAGCAAAACGCTGACCCCCCCCCCCCCCCCTTGACAGAAAAATTTCGTCATCAGCTCTGCCCCTCTGAATTGTAACTCAAATTTTCATAAAGGGTGGTTGATGACGTAAGCATTATCCAAACGCCCCCTCCCCCCTTGTCATCAAAAGTCAGCAAATTGGAAACCCCCCCCCATCGATGATGACGTAATATTTGAACGGCCCCTAATATGTAAATTATAATATGATAATTATGACAACAAATGTTCATCTCACATATTTTTCAGGTTCAACTTCTTTTTTACCGCATTTTTTCACCAATTTTAATAGCAATTGGTGATTTTCCTACTTCTGGCAACGTTTTTTTATATGACAATTGGCGATGTCCCGTATGTTACGCTTTTTAAGATCCCAGTTCAACTCATTTTTCTTAATGAAATATGGTCATTTGATCACTCGAATATTTTCTCCCGTGAAATACATATTTGTTTTCTACGATTTCTAGCAACCCTTCATCCCCCCCGCAGCAATTTCAGCAGCAACTTGCAAATTGCATTTGAGGCGGGTTTTTACAAAACTTGAAAAAAAACAACTAATAATCTCAATGCAACCGACAAGATTACTGATTTCATTTTTCAAGTTGTATAAAAGAACTTACATAAAACTTTTATAATATAATCCCGGCCTAACATAACTACAAAGGTTTAGAAATTTTTCACTCAGTTAGAGCGGCATTACACTATAAAAGTTTCAGAAAAGTTCTTTTATAAAAATTGAAAATTACAACCAATAAGCTTATTGGTTGTATTTTCAAGTTTTATAAAAGCACTTTTACAAAAATTTTATAGTGTAATTCCAGCCTTAGAACTAAGTACTGTATTGTTCGAATTAATTTCATCACGTCTGATTGCGGACCACCTATACCATCGTCGTGGACCACCTCTGGTCCGCGGACTATAGGTTGAGAAACACTACCATGGCCACTCTTACTAGACGCAGGGCACGGTGCAAAAGTAATTGTAGGGCCAGAGTCTTCTTAATAATTTCGGCAGCCTGTAACCCCAATTTTATGTATTCTGTGGGAGAAGGGAGTCCTAAACATCCAAAAATTTATTCATCGGAAAAATAAGTAAAATAATAGGCAGAGATAATTCCAAGCACACCCATCAAAATTCAGAATATATAAATGAAAGAAATATTTCCAGCCCTCATTCTAGAATTGATGAAAATTCAGAATTCCAGAATTGATGAAAATTTAGAATTCCAGAATTGATGAAAATTCAGAACTGCAGAATTGATGAAAATTCAGAACTGCAGAATTGATGAAAATTCAGAACTGCAGAATTGATGAAAATTCAGAATTCCAGAATTGATGAAAATTCAGAATTCCAGAACTGAGGAAAATCCAGATTTCCAGAATTGATAAAAATTCAGAATTCCAGAATTGATGAAAATTCAGAATTCCAGAATTGATGAAAATTCAGAATTCCAGAATTCATGAAAATTCAGAATTCCAGAATTGATGAAAATTCAGAATTCCAGAATTGATGAAAATTCAGAATTCCAGAATTGATGAAAATTCAGAATTCCAGAATTGAAAATTCAGAATTCCAGAATTGATGAAAATTCAGAATTCCAGAACTGAGGAAAATTCAGAATTCCAGAATTGATGAAAATTCAGAATTCCAGAACTGAGGAAAATCCAGATTTCCAGAATTGATAAAAATTCAGAATTCCAGAATTGATGAAAATTCAGAATTCCAGAATTGATGAAAATTCAGAATTCCAGAATTCATGAAAATTCAGAATTCCAGAATTGATGAAAATTCAGAATTCCAGAATTGATGAAAATTCAGAATTCCAGAATTGATGAAAATTCAGAATTCCAGAATTGATGAAAATTCAGAATTTATGAAAGAAATAATTCCAGAATTACTTCTCTCTAAATGAAAATGCAGAAAATTCCAGAATCACAGAAAGCTGTAAAAGAAACATCAACATGGTTTGACAAGAATTTTAAGTGAAATATGATTGGCTGAAGTGCGACCAACTTTTGAACTCATAAAACAATCTGCTGCTCCTACAGCCCCCCCCCCCCCGCAAGAGGGACGCCTGGGGACCTGAAGATCAACCTTATTTATAAAATTTTTGTACACTGTTAAATTTACTAAGAAATCAATTCAGTAAGTAAAAAGGGTCCCCTTCTCCTGAATTTGGAGAAGGAAACTGATTGAGGCCCTCATAAGAAAATATTGTCCGGGGGGGCACCTCCTATGGACGAACATAAATTTAGAAACCACTGGTTTATAAAAACTTGATAATAAAGATCTAAGGCCAGGTTTTCCTAGAAGCAGTTTTCTACAGCGCGTGCAGCGTGGAAACTCTGATTGGTCAAAAAAAACTTGAATTTCAAGTTTTCAACCAATCAGCGTGTTCACGCTGCACGCGACGCAGAAATTCTACTCCTAGGAAAATCCGGCTTAAATGATGTACCGTTGTAGGCCTGTCGCTCTGTGCGGGGAGACATTTTTAACGGGAAGCTTCGGATCACATTCGCGCCTCGAAGTTTGGGATATCCTGCACTGGGTATAACTAGGGTGACCATACATCCCGTATTTCCTGGGACAGCCCCGGTATTTTCTGTATTTTTGGCCGTCCCGACTTTTTGGCAAAAGTGTCCCGGTTTTTCCCGTATTTTACACGAAGCCTACTTGAATTTTTATTCTTTATTGAAGTCAAAGATTGAAATTATTTTTCAACTATTAAATTATATTATGATAATTACAACTATAAATGAGGATATTAATCTCCCACATTTGTCTTGGTGAACGTTTTTTTCGTGAAATTCATTTTAATCCACTGCAATTTGCAGTAACGCTTCATTTCCCGCCATTGGGATTTTTCCGTAATTTCAACAATATTTGGCAACTTTGTTCGGTTTTGGCGTCATTTTTGGCGATAATTGGCGATGTCCCGTATTTTCCCGTATTTGGAATCTTAATATACCGTATTTCTCTCGAGGAAATATGGTCAGCCTAGGTATAACTAGGTTCGAAAAGAAAGCATTTTTTGTTAATCAGAAATATTTAACAAGAAGTTTTGAATTAAAAATAGCCTATGGGTCGCGAAATTGATCATATCGTTGATTTTGGATGGCGGCAGGAAAAGGTTAAGAACCTCTGGCTTATGCTGTTCTTTCTCAACGTTTTCCTCGATTTTTCGAATTGAAATATCTCACCGAATATTGCTGTTAAAAACATAGGATCTCTTTTGTTGACCTTGGGTGAGATGAGGCAGCAACCTTATACTTGGAAATTAGAAGCCGGGGGGGGGGGGGGAGCATTTAAAAATTTAGATTTTTTTTTATTTTGTGACACACTGTATTTTCATTCTTAAAACTGGTACAGAGTGATTTTTGAACACATTTCTTAAATTGGAACAACCATGCCTCTATGACGAAGTGTTGAAGAGATAAAGGTCGCATTGGGACTTACAGGACACCCTGTATAATCAAAGATATGTACCGATTCGGCTATGGAGTATTCGGATAATCCGTGGATCCGGTTCCTTGAGTCTTTATTTTGATTATCTTGTATAAATAAAATAGATTCAATTTTATAGCATAGTAAGATAAATTTATTTTTGAACGGAATGTTTTTGTTTTTATCTTCAGAGATAAGATCCAGGATATGGGTCGATGTCCGTAGGCGTGGAAGATCGAACCTCGTCGTGATTGGCCAAACCGTGATCTGACCATCGTCTCAAGTCACATGTTTATATGTTTGTTATTATTGACCATCTACGTACGTCCAGAGATAACACAGAGGTCTGTGGGGGGATTCGGGAATTCTTCCCAAATAAATTTCACAACGTTTAATTTTTCGCTTTTCGAGTTGCATTCTTGGGAATCGCTATTAGATCAGTGTTTCCCTAAAGTGGGCGCTATCGCCCCCTGGTGGGCGACGGAATGGTTCGGGGTGGGGGCGATAGAACCTACTAATTTAGCATTGGAGAACCAATGGTAATACAAATTTAATGAAAAATGAAAGAAGTAATTGGAGAACTAAAGAACTAAGAACTACAAAATTAGTGGAAAAAAAATTCCAAATTTATGAAAATTCAGAATTGATTGAGCTTGGAAAATAATGAAAGAAATTATTTCCGAACTGATAAACGTTCAAAATGAATGACAAAAATATTTCGAGAACCAATGAAAATTTAGAATTAATGAAAAATGATTGATGAGATATTGATCAAAATTGATAAAAATTTATTTGGAATAGATGAAAAAATATTTAATCCAAAACGAATGGAAATTTAAATTTAATCAATGAAAGATAATAATTTGTAAGATACAATTGTATTTGTATTTGTATAAAATAAAAATTCAAGAAATGAATATTTCAAGAACTAATAAAGAGTCAGAATCAATTAAAAATTCCAATAAAGAATGATTACAACACCAATAAAAATTCAAGAATATAAATAATTAGGGAAATAATGAACATTCGAAATTAATGAAGAAACTCATTCCGGAATTCATGAAAATTCAGAATTGGTAGAAATTTGAAACTAATGAAAGAAATTACTCTATAACTGATTTATATTCAAAATTGATGAAAGTGAAATAATTTGAGAACTATAAAATTCCGAACTAATAAAAATAATTCCAAAATTGATGAAAATCGAAAAATAATTTCAGAACTGATCAAAACAAAAAAAAATAATTTTAGAACTGACCAAAATCGAAAAATAATTTCAGAACCGATGAAAATACAAAAATAAGTTCAGAATAAATTTAAAAACAATTAAAAATTAAAATAATTTAAAAACAATTAAAAATTAAAATAATTTAAAAACAATTAAAAATTAAAATAATTTAAAAACAATTAAAAATTAAAATAATTTAAAAACAATTAAAAATTAAAATAATTTAAAAACAATTTGGAAATTAATGAAAGAAATAATTCCACAATAAATGAAAAAAAATAATTAATAAGAGTAACCTTTTCGAATTAATTAAAATTCAGAATGTATGCAAAAAAATAATAAATATTCAATCATTTGGAGGACCCCATTTTTGATTCCTGGCGCACCCCCTTAAGACAGAGGTCTCTCCAACCTTTCAAACACCGCGGACCATATTGAAATAGCACAAGAAGCCCGCGGGCCACCAACACATACTGAGGCATTTACAATTGTAAGAAGAATCCAGAAAGAATCCATCTTACTGATGTAAATTACAGTGACATTGTAAAAGTTTCTGATTAATTGAATTGATTGTGATTAATTTTTTGATCTGAAATCACTTTAAATGATTCTTTAATCATTTATTTCAATAATTCTAAAAAATTATTTCCTCTTCAATACACCTTGAAATCACTTCTTTCAATCATTATGCAATTATTAATTTTTTTTCACTAATTGTGAAATTATTTGTTTCGGAAATCTATCATTTCTTTCAGTAATATTCTGAATTTTCATCAATTCATTATGGAATTATTATTTCATTAATTCTATAATTTTTTTTCATTATAGTTCCGGTGTTATTTATTTCCTTAATTCCAAAATTATTTTCTTAAAGTAATTCTGAAATTGTTTCTTCCATAATTTCCGAATTTTCATCAATTTGTTTGTTCTGGAATTATTTCTTCCATTAATTCCAGAATTATTTCTTTCATAAATTCCGGAATTATTTTCTCCATTATAATATTCTGTAATTATTCTCTCCATTATAATATTCTGTAATTATTCTCTCCATTATAATATTCTGTAATTATTTTCCTCCATTAATTCTGAACTTTTTTTTTTTTTTAAATATAATTTATTCTACAATAATTTGTTTTCATCGATTCTAGAATTATTTCTTTAATTATTTCTAGAATTAGAATTAACTTACCTTTTATTAAGAAATCGTTTCTTTCATTAATTGCGGAATTTTTTCTTTGATTAATTCCGAAATTATTTCTTTCATTAGTTCGGAAATTATTTGTATCATTATATAATTCGTAATTATTTCTTTCATTAAATCGGCAATTATTTATTTCATTAAAACGGTAATCATTTATTTCATTAAAACGGTAATTATTTCTTTCACTAATTCGGGAAAATTACCTCTTTCATTAATTTGGAAAAAATTATTTATTTCATTAATCGAAAAAATTATTTCTTTCATTAATTCAGAAAAAAATATTTATTTCATTAATTCGGAATAAATTATTTATTTCATTAACACTCTAGAACTAAACTCGTCTTTCGATGTTTTCAACCACTCTCTAAAAAATGTTCGGCGGAGCACGACAAACAGCTCCGAGGACCCAATGTGGCCCACCGGCAGTTACGTTCAAGATCCCTGCTTTAAGACTCACATCAAAATATTATTTATTCTCGAAACCATATCATGTTGCACATCTTGTAAAAGCCCAAAAATAAGCTTTCCAGTGAAGTTCCCCCCCCCCCCCCATTCCCGGCTCTGAATTCGCGATATAGCTTATTTAAATCGCTGTGGAATGTCATGCTCAATGTCAATGTTTATAGAGATGAAGCAATATGGCGGCTGCACGGGTATTCGATATCGAAAATAACATTTATTCAAATAACACATCTTATTTTTGCGCTGAGTAAAAAATAGATTGAAATTCGTACGAGAAGGTGAGGTTTATTATTGCAACAACGCCTACGCAGCAGCCACCTGCTGAAGTGACTAGTCACGAAAGTGTTTACTTGTTATAACAAACCCCAGGGCGACACAACACGTGTACGTACTGTATGAGTCACTGCACAAAAAAACCTCATGCATATTTCTGAGCAGATTCACGGAAAATGAACTCTGATTTTTCACACGGACTTTATAGCACGGGGTGCACAATCTCCGGCACGCAAACCTATTTGCCAGTTTCAGCCAAAATATTGTCAAAGGCAAGTAATTCACCAAAAAAAATTTATGTTTGACAAATATGTGAAATGAATGTTGTTAATGTATCTGACTAATTATGATATAGAGTCATAATTATCAGTTATGGAAATAAGCTTCTTGATTTCAAAAATTCAACTGTCTAGTTAAAAATAGGGAGGGAAATGGGGCATTTTTTATGTAGGAAAGTTTGCACGGCGAAAAATTACGGGAATGTCCTGTGAAATAAGATCGTATGGTCATCGTACATACACAAGTTTGTGGCCCGCGAGCGACAGAAATATCGCACATCTGGCCCGCGGACTAGAGCGCTATTGCCGGTCGCAATGGATAAAAATTTAATTCACAAAAAAAAATACAGCATATGTTTGGCAAATATGTCACACAAATATATTTATATGACAGAAATTATAGTCATAATCATTATTTTATAATCTCATAATCATCAAAATAATCTTACTTCTTGATTAAATTGAAGAATGAAAATTCAATGTTTCGTTGGGAAAAACTGGACATGTTATAAAAAGCTTTGGATGGTCAAAATTACGGTAATGCCCCGTAAAATACGAGGTTTTTTTTATGGTCACCCCTATACATAATACAAGTTTCTATTAGCCGCAAAAATACGCATACCACGCCTGCGGAGTGTGCATGTGTTTGCAAAGTTTGTGCATGTGCACCCCTACCAAAGCTCGACCACCTAGATAACCTAGATAGATGTGTAATTTAGGTGGTCGTGACCAAAGCCGCTTGAAAGTAACTCGGAATGCAGCTTTGACCTGGTCAGTGAATGACTTAGAGAAAATGTGAGCATGGGACAGACCAACAGAGTGACGAAGGGTGGCAGAGAACCATATAAATCGTAAATCGGTCTAATCATTGATAGAGAGTCTTCGTGGAGTTCGTGAAGACTCATCAAATAAGTCCTAATCAATAATCTCGAATGATGTCTTCCATCAACTGTGAACTCTCTTTCTGTTATCAGAATAATTGCTATCTTATCAATCAGTACTGAAAGGATTCTAGACGACATTGAAGAGAAATTCTTTCCACTTTGACCGTAATCGGCTTGAGGCTTATCCGGGTCGTAAAGCTCGTTCTAAAGATTATTACACTGCTCAACAAAAAAAATATTCACGTTCCCTCAGAACTTTTAACAGCTTTAGAGTATACAGGGTACATAGGTAAAAAGGCGCATGGCATTCTTCGAATTAAAATATCTCAGCGACTATTACACTTAAAACCGTGTTCCCCCCCCCCCCCCATCGTGAGAGACACGGCAACAGCTTTCTAGTCAGGTTTTTAAATACAGGGTGTCGTTACCAAAAGTTATATACAACGCAGTGGTTGTCGGCTGAAGTTGGCTTACTATGGTACCCCCCCCCCAACTTCGCGACATGTGCATATACCAAATACAAGACTTAAAAAGTCTCGCCGCAGAGAACAACAGGTCTACAAAGCTACAAATATTCAATCATCACACGTCACTCATAGTTCGAAAAATGGACGGCAGATAGCAGCACTATAACAAGGTAAAAATTGCACGTTAGGTTCACAACACATACACGAGCATTCCAACACGTACCAATTCCGCAGAGGCTTATGGGCGAGGTATATGTATGGTTTAGTAGTAGTAGCCCTCCTTATAGCTGTTAGGCAGGCAGGCAGACAGACCTACAACACGGTACTTTCATAACGAAAAATTCAAGAATTTTCCATATTTACTTCAAAATATGGAAGACAGATGGCTTCCAGCAGAACACGAAACGAGCAAAATTCTGACAACATAAACACGTTGAGACAGGGGGTCTTCAACACATGGTCCGCGGGCCACATTCGGCCCTGGAAGCTTTTTTGTCGTGGCCCGCCGATCATTTTCAGAAAATGGTTGAAAACATTTTACAAAACGATTAACTCTAGAATTGATGACAGAAATAATTTCAGAATTGATGAAAATTCAGAATTAATGGAAGAAATAATTTTAGGAATTTTTGAAACAAGTAATTTTTAAGAATTATCAAAAAAAAAAAACTTATGAAACAATGAGAGAAATAATTTTGTATTTTCTGTGTGATAGAAATTATTTCACAATCAGTGAAATAATAATTGCGTAATTATTGAAAGAAATTATTTTAAGACGTATTGAGAGGGAAAATAATTTTTGAGAATTGCCGAAATAAACAATTAAAGAACCATTCAAAGTGATTTCATATTAAAACTAATCTCAAAATTAATTAATTTAATAATCACCAATTAATCCCCAAAAATATTTCAGAATTATTTAAGAGCTAATCGGAATATTGATAATTACTAAAATAAATAATTTCAGAATAAATAAAAATCTTCAATTATTTTTGTCCCTTTTTTTGACTCTGTTTACGGAAACTTTGGCCCCCGACATTTTACCTTCGACATTTCGTCCCTTGCACTCCACCTGCCCTGACCGTACGAATGACCCTATGAGTGATCAAGTAAGTTGGACATTTACCCTCGACATTTCGCCTGCTCTGATCGTACGAGTGACCAAGTAAGTGACCCTATGAGTGATCAAGGTAGATGGAAATTTTCCCAGTGATATTCCGCCTACCCTGACCGTACGAGTGACCAAGTGAATGACCCTATGAATGATCAAGTGAGTTGGACATTTGCCCCCGACATTTCGCCTGCCCTGACCGTACGAGTGACCAAGTGAATGAACCTATGAGTGATCAAGTGAGTTGGAAGTTTTCCCCGACATTCCGCCTGCCCTGACCGTACGAGTAACCAAGTGAATGGACCTATGAGTGATCAAATGAGTTGGACATTTACCCCGCTGACATTTCACCTGCCCTGACCGTACGAGTGATCAAGTAAGTTGGTCATTTACTTACTCCGACATTTCACTTGCCCTAACCGTACGAGTGACCAAGTAAGTGACCCTATGAGTGATCAAGGTAGATGGAAATTTTCCCAGTGATATTCCGCCTACCCTGACAGTACGAGTGACCAAGTGAATGACACTATGAATGATCAAGTGAGTTGGACATTTGCCCCCGACATTTCGCCTGCCTTGACCGTACGAGTGACCAAGTGAATGAACCTATGAGTGATCAAGTGAGTTGGACATTTACCCCCTGACATTCCGCCTGCTTTGACCGTACGAATGACCAAGTAAGTGACCCTATGAGTGATCAAGTGAGTTGGAAGTTTTCCCCGACATTCCGCCTGCCCTGACCGTACGAGTAACCAAGTGAATGGACCTATGAGTGATCAAGTGAGTTGGGCATTTACCCCACTGACATTCCGCCAGCCCTGACCATACGAGTGACCAAGTAAATGACCCTAAGAGTGATCAAGAGAGTTCGAAATTTACTCCCTGACATTTAGTAGACCTCTCTCAGACCTCTAGAGATCGTCCCACATCCTGTCTCACTTATGAGTAGGGGTCAGGAATAGGCGAAATGATTTTGTGTCCACTCAGCGCGGCACATGCGCTGTCCTTGAGTGATTTTCTGGACTCTCGTACGTAAGCGGATACGTGGTTTTCGAACAGGGGAGGAATGTGGTTCACCGAGGGTGTGTAAGGTGGTCGGGGGTGAATTGTATGCTTTCGCTTTGCTATCTATGCTACAATTTTTCGAGTCTGACGGTTCTCTGACCCCTCCCCAAAAGGTTGAAGGGGGATGGGTCACAATGAAATTTTATAGAGAAGTTTTGAGTTCTCAGCCTTCAAATAGCATTGAAATTAACACAGAAATCGATTATAATGGCGTATAAAGGTATTTTCTTCCGATATTCCAATTTTTTAATAATTTTATTTCACCAAAAATAAATTTTTGAGCTTCTGGAGGGCACAGGGGGCTCACCCCCCCCCCCAGCATACGTCTGTGATCCCAATATGCATTGGGGGGGGGGAGCTGGCTGAATTTTGCTGACGGAGGTTCAAAAATGGCTATAAATCTGCTGACGTAATACTTGAATGGCCCTATGATCATGCACTTGGTCACTCACCGACTCACCCAGTCAACTGCACACTCACTTGGTCACTCACCGACTCATCCAGTCAACTGCACACTCACTTGGGCACTCACCGACTCACCCAGTCAACTGCACACTCACTTGGGCACTCACCGACTCACCCAGTCAACTGCACACTCACTTGGTCACTCACTCGCTCACCCATACACTCAATCACACACTCACTTGGTCACTCATAGTCACTCGGGTCACATATATTGTTTCTCACACAGTCAGTCACTCATACGGTCAGGGCAGACAAAATGTCGTGTGTGAAATTTCCCAGGGGCAAAACGTTCCAGGGTCCAAATTTCCAGATCATCCGTTGGCCCCTTCTATTACTGTCACTAAATTAACTAAATTACAAGAATTGGTGGCCCACCGTGTCTGAAAGGTTGAAGACCCCTACGGTAAGGCCATACATACAACTTAGAACACACATTCCGACAGGTACCAATTCGTTAGAAAGCCGCAGAGAAATGTGTACGGTTAAGTAGTAGTAGCCCCTTCCTCATACCCCGTTGGGATGAGGTACCATTCATACAGATATTTCGAGATGCCCCAAAATCCTTTATTCAGGGGCCCCTCCCCCCCCCCCCCAATCTTCGATCGACACGAGTAACCGTCTGAGCCGTCGCATCGCCGACATTAATTCGTGTCATCGCATTACCTTCACTTCAGATGGGAAAAAAAAGGAACGCGGAATATTCAGCAGCTGTTTCATGAACGGCCCTGAGACGGCCGCCAATGAGTCACGGGCTGGTTTATTACCCCGGAGAGGGAACAGAGTCGTACACAGATGCGTCATAGAAAGTGTAAATTATCTTCTTATTTTTTTACTTTCTGAGGGCCACACATGCTTGGATATTTGAATCAACGATAACATTGTACGCTACGAGAAAGAGTTGGGCATGCGTGCGATAACAGAGATCCAACATTGTATAATATCTCTTCAGACTCGGGCGCACGGCGTAGACCGTCTTGTTATTATTATTGTTATCATTTTCGTAACCCAATTTTTTCATCATCGATAAATCGATAAACAAACAAACTTCAATCGGAAAAAAAAAACAGCCCGATCACGCAACAACGTACCCTATCTAATCGTATGTTATGTTTTTCCGCCAAAAAAGCCTCTTATCATTCAGACTTATGATGAGGCCCACTAGAGAGAGGGCCAATGAGCTCCGGGGGGCCCCCAAGAACACCCTCAGTTCGTGAAAGTCTAATAATAAATATCGGAATAAATTAGAAAAGAGGCATGATGCTTTATGAAGAAGATTGAAGAACTGGTGACCGAAATATGCCCCTTCCTTCCAGGAAGAGGAACAAGGCCTAAAGTGCCCACAGTCTGTTTCTTAAAAGTTCAGGCCCTGGGCACATGTGAGTTTTTGCCCGCCGCAACCCCCCCCCCTCACCTCCCACCCCCCATAAATGCTTATAGTGTTCTTTGAGACATGGGCGTGGGTAAGGGAGAGGGGACTCGTGCCTATAACACAATAGGTAGCCAATTTCGGGGACCTTGAATATTTGTGAGCCTTGGGGCTGTGTTTGCTCATGCGAGAAACTTGGAGATGCAGATACAATATACAGCAGAGGTTCTTAGCCAGGAGTCCTTAAAGAGATTTCATGGGTCCGCGTTAGCTTGAATAAAAAACAATTAATTCATTGTTTTTGCCTTGCTATATACTGAATATTATTTTGTAAAAAGGGCCCGTGGAGCACATTATAAATCAAACATGGACTTCATCAGTTTTAGAATTATTTCATTAATAAATTTGAAATTATTCCAATAATAAACTATGGAATTATTTCATTAATAAACTTCGGGATTATTTCCTTCATTAAATCTGGATTTTTTCTGTTATGAAATTATTTCTTCCATCAATTCTGCTCTTTTTTCATTGTTAAATTATTTTATCAACTCTGGAATTATTTCCTTCATTAAATTTGGATTTTTTTTTTCCATTGTGAAATTATTTCTTTCATCGATTCTGCTCTTTTTTTTTCATTGTTAAGTTATTTCTTTCATTAATTCTTTTTTTTCATTGCGCAAAAAAAATTTCATTGTGAAACTATTTCTTTCATTAAGTCTGAGACTATTTCCTTCATTAAATATGGATTATTTCTGTTATGAATAATAATAATAATCAATCTTTATTTGCATATTGGAACAAACCCTTCTGTTATGAAATTATTTCTTTCATTAACAATTCCGTTTTTCCCCCATTGTGAAATTATTTATTTTTCATTAATTCTAGAATCGTTTCTTTCATTAACTCTGGAATTATTTCTTTCATTAAATCTGGATTCTTTCCATTATGAAATTATTTCTTTAATTAATTCTGGATTTTCATCAATTCTGGAATTACTTTTTGCAATTGTTCTTCCCATATCTAACTCATCTCAATTCTAAATTTCCCTCAATTCTCAGATATTTTTCAGCCTTTTTATATAGTTCTGCAATAATTTATGAATTTTTTTATGGTAATTCCTCTCGCCCCCCTCCCTCAACAGAAAACATCAGGTCTAAAAGTCCCCTCCCCGAAATTGCTAAGACGCCCCCCTCCTAACCAGATAGATCATGGCCCGCTGCTCTGTCTCAATGGAGAGATTTTACCAGGATGGTCAAAGACCCGGACCCATGCTGGAAACTTCAAAGACGTCCCTTGCTGGTCCCACTATTATTTCCCCACCTGGCCCACCATCTGGTAAGGCTCTGCCACCACACAGTCCACTCCCATTAAAATAAAAAAATAAAAAAGATGCGTCGTGGCTGTGGAATCCTTGGCTAAGAGTTTGTCCTGGGCTGAAAAAGCGAGTTTAAAATTAAAACAGGCTTCAAGGATTTTCCACCAAAACCCGTTTACATAGAACCGGCACTTTATCCCTTTCAACTTCACAGAAGACATCAGAGGTCACGTGGGTCGGCAGGTTTCATTCACCACGCTAAGGATTATTGGAAAAAGGAGTTTCCACTCCCCACAAGTGTCCCCAACAAAGAGGCTGAACGACAATATTCCTGCTCCTCCATTTCTTTCCCTACGAGCGGGGAAAAAAATAAGCCGTCGAACGAGTTTCCGCACCACCAATGCTACCACAATGTTGCACGTGTAAACGGGACAAGTGGTTTTCTGTGGTCTCCCAAAACTTCGTCACGGGGGAAACGAAAAAAACCGACTTCCCTTCTCAAAAAAAAACTCTCAGCAGTTAATTACGCTACTTCAAGAAGAAAGTATTATAGCATTAATCAGGGCAACACATAACGGAAGAAGAAAAAACCTCAGCACGTGTTCTTTGAATACGCATGCGTTCAAAAAAAAAAAAGCCCTATCAACATCATTGCATTCACAGCAGCTGCTCAGCCGGCATCTTTCTTGGCACATTCTCGAGAATCTTCTTCCCAGAATTCATTGCGGGAGGGGGGGGGGGAAGAAATTTCAAAAAGAATTAAAAAATTGGATCCTTTTCTTTCTTTGAGCGATTTCTTCATCGTCGCCATTTCACAATCGCTATGCGGTTCAAAAATAAACTTATTTTCTGGAATAAGGATTGCGATTAACACACACACACACACGTGAAAAGTTTACGCTCGTCTTGGTAGCGCAGACGTGCTACAAAAAACAATGCACCTGCGCGTTGAAGGGTCGCGGGTTCAAATCCCTCGCGCGTTACCTCTACTTGAATCTCCCCAAGGGCGCTCAAGCATTGACATAACGTGTTATTTACTTCTTGATAATCGGGGGGAAAAAATATTCACAGTTGGCAAATAGTTATTCGGGTTCCATGTACTCGGAATTCGCAGGTGTCACGACACGTGCTGCTGGAAATAAGGGGTACTTGACCAGTTCTTAATATTCTTAAAAATGTGTCTATTTTACACTCAAATTAAGAGCATAGTATTCTGGGACCAGGCATTTTCCCTACTTTTCTAGACTAGGGGTTGTTTTTTTTTCCCCCATCGGCACTCATATGTGTTCGATTCCTAGTATTTACAAGGAAGCTTAGGGGGCTATAGCAGAAGGCGGAAGTTCGGGGGGAGGCGGCAAATTTGAGAATGAGTGGCTAAGAAAATTAGTAGAATGGGAGGAGAGTGGTAAAATTCGTATAACCCTCAATCATGGGCGGAGATGCGTGAGGGGCATTGCCCCCTCCCCCAGCGTCAAAGATGGAGTCGACTGATCTAATGTATATATGAATTGACATCATCATCATCGTGCCCCCCCCCCAGACTTAAAAGTCTATCTCCGCCTATGCCCTCAATAAATCCACCTTTACCCGGATAGCTAGGGACTAGGTCAGTGAGTGACCAAAAAAGTGACCTAGTGAGTTTGCAAGCACATGAGTGAGTAAAAGAGCTACCAAGAGCTTTACTCAAACCCTTGAGTGATCAAAACAGTGACCTACAATACGTGAAAGCATATGAATTTCGTAAAGAGTGACCTAGAGTGTCTGAAAGCATGTCAATGCCCAAAACGGTGATCTAGAGCGCGTATGCAAACTTGTGAATGACCATAAGAATACCTAGAGCATGTGTAAACGTGTAAATGAACAAAAGAGTGACCCAGCAAGGAAGCATGTCAGTGAGCAATCGAAAGAGTGATCTAGAGTGTTTGCAAGCACGTGACTTGATGAGCATGTGCAAGCATTCACTTTATGACTAAATGAGTGACTTGAAGAGCGTCTGAGCATGGGAGTGACCAAAATAGTGATTTAGAAACACTGATGTACTTGCAGGGGTGAAGGTAGGCCAAGTGGGCTTTAAGCAACAGGGTGGTGAATCCGAGGGGAAAGAGTGGTCAAGAAAATTAGACTACTGAATCACTCATGCACCTCGTCCATATTCCTCTACAGAATTTCTAACGAATTGGTACATGTTGGAATGTGCGTGTCCGCGTTGTGAACCTACCCTAAACTTTGTTTCTGGGTAATGCTTGTGTAGTACTGACATCTTTTATCTAACTATGACTAAAGTATGATGATTGAATATAATTGTATCGTTGTAGAGGCCTATTGCTCTCTGTGGCGATACTTTTTAACGGGGAGATCGCATAATATAGAAAATTAGACTGGGGAGGGGGGCAAAGTTCGTGTAGCCCGCAGGCGGAAAAACCATAAATGCTCCTTAGTGTGCTGTAGGTGTGACCCCCACCGACCCCCCAAGCTTTTCAGGGGTACCCAAGCTCCCAAGCTCTCGGCAATAAAAATAGGGGTCTCGGTATGGTCATACCCACTAAACGTGACTCTGTATGTGTTCAATTCATGTCATTCATTCATGTTCATTCATTCAAATCATGGAGGTTATTACACGTAATATTTTTACTACATTCATTTCATCTACGACTCGTCGGATCTGCTGCCTCATACCATTTAAGTACCAAAAAAACTGCTTTCTTTCAAATCGGGCACAACTCCGGTCTATCGCCCCATGGGCAATTTACTACTACAGAGTGAGTTGTACAAGAAGTGTCAGTCTGAGTGCGTATCTAGTGTTGTGTCTGATTTTTCAGCTCAGCCATCTGTAGTGCGAACATTCAAAAGTGAAGTCCAAAATACTTCTGATGATTTGACGATCATCAATGGGATCTGGAAATTTCGCCCCCCGGCTAGTTTTGTCTCCGGTACATTTCGCTTGGTGAAATTTGGCCCCTGACATTTCTCCTGCACTGATCGAGTAAGTGATTAAGTGAGTGCTTCTGCAGTGATGTGTGAGTGATCAAGTGATTGGGTGAGTGATCAAGTGATTGGGTGAGTGATCAAGTGATTGGGTGAGTGATCAAGTGATTGGGTGAGTAACCATATAAGTGGACCAAGTGAATGATCGTATGAGTGACCAAGTGGGTGACAGCATGGGTAAGGGAGTGTGATTGAATGATCACGTGAATAATCAAGTCAATGACTGTGTGAGTGAGAATATGAATGACCAAGTGAGTGTGCGAGTAGTCGTGTAAGTGACCAAGTGAGTGCGTGGTCAAGTGAAGGGATGAAGTGATTGACCTTATGATTTTGTGCGTGATTATGTGGCCACCCACTTGGTCAGTCATAAGGTCACTCGCATGGTCACTCATCCGGTCAGTATCTTGATCGCTGATACGGTCACTCATCCGGTCACTATCCTGAATAAACCACTAATACGGTCATATCTTTTAATATATATCGTTTGATAACTCATGTGTGGGTCACTCACTGATATGGTCACTCATTCACTCACTTGTTCACTGATATGGTCACTCATTCACTCACTTGTTCACTGATATGGTCACTCATTCACTCACTTGTTCACTGATACGGTCACTCATTCACTCACTTGTTCACTCATACGGTCACTCACTCACTCACTTGTTCACTCATACGGTCACGCTCGTATTCGCTTGGTCACTCATACGGTCACTCATTCACTCACTTGTTCACTCATACGGTCACGCACGTATTCGCTTGGTCACTCATACGGTCAAGGCAGGTGAAATGTCCGGGGTGAAACTTCCGTTGACGAAATGTACTGGGAGCGAAACGTGGCGGGGACGAAACGTCGGAGGCAAAATTTCCCACCATCAATTTCAGTTCCCACAACACTTTGAAGATAGCGCGAGACTATACAATTCGTTCATTCGACATATTGTCAAAGCTCTTCTCTTCGGCTCGCGATCGTCAGTCAGTAAAGCAAACGTTCCTCCCATTTCACTTGACCTCATCACACGAGTTACGATTGCCGAACGTCATTGGGAAACCCCCAGATGATGCATCTAATCCAATCCAAATATTAGTTTTTTCACTGAGTCCAGCTGATACAAAAGATCCACATTTGAACTAACTTTTGATTCGTCTGAAAGGAAAAAAAAAGAAATCCTTTGTGCTTCGTTAGTCTGATCTGGCTAAGACATCCCGTGTGCATTTATGCATTTCTTTTTTGGTTCGGTATAGAAATCTCAACACACAATGGAATCTGCGAGGACACGTTGTGTCTGAATCAACAACGAGCCTCGGATTTGGAACCAAACGTGTAGAAACATCCGTTCTGTACAAACAGACGTTACCATAAGAAGATTGCGGCCATACCATTACCGTGGTATTGGAATTTCAAATACGTTGTATAATAATGGTGGGGGAAAAAAGGTTTTTTTCCCCCTTGTGTTTGGTAATACGTTACGTCGTAAGAGTTTTGCCATTGTTATCTTAATACAAATCCTTATATTTCACATGATTAACATGAAGGATTTTCTAAGATTGTGGAAGATATTTCTTAGGATCCATATGAATGCATTCAAGGCTATTATCTTCAGCGCTTCTCTCAATCCGCCATATGAATACACATTCAAGGCTATCTTATATAACAGCGTTTCTCAACCTATGGTCAGCGACGATGGCATGGGTGATCTGCAGGCAGACTTGGTAATTCTGGATAATACTAATAATAATAAAGTGAAACCTGTCTGAAACAGACACTGTACGAGACAGAAACCTGTCTAAGACGGACACCGTACGAGACAGAAACCTGTCTTAAACAAATATATAGTCTGATGAATAATTAATATGTTTTTCCAATAGGAAACCTCTTTAAGACGGAAACTGTCTAACGCGGAAACGGAAGGCATATTTAGTCTATTGAATAGATACAAAACCTGCTAAAACGGAAAGAATTTTTGACCAAGTGCATGTTCTTGTCCTTTGGATGGGAGGAAAGTTCAGTCAAGTTAAGTCAATTCCTATTTGTTAGTAAAACTCTTTCACTTCTAGGAAAAACGATGAAAGGTTATTATCCATCTCAATTGGTGCTGGGGGGTCAGGCTTGAGTGGAGAAGCGGATTTACTATCCAAAATTTAGTAAAAGCTTGTTTAGCATTTCATTTATGATGGAAATGGTGACTTCTGTTAGGAAACACACCTATTACTTGTAAAAAAGTTTGATAATTTCTCGGGAGAGTGTGTAATACGCGAGGGAAATCGATTTCTTATCTTTCTTTGAGCGATTTCTTCATCGCACAGGCGGTGATAGACTTGAAAGTCTGGGGGGGGGGGTGACGATGATGTCAGTTCGTATATACGCAAATACATTGTATCAGTCGGCTTTATCTTCGACTCTGAGGGGGGGGGGAATGCATTGCCCCTCCATGACCCCCGCATCTCCGCCTTTTTTGTGTATGCATCTGTCTTTGTTTCTGTGTGTATATGTTCTCTATACAAATCTACAATTTTAGACCGATCGTTGACAAATTTTGCATATACAGTCGAACCCGTTATAGTGGAAATCTCGTTACAACGAACACTTTTCTAATCCCCCAGATAAGTTTACATAGGAACCATGCAAAAACCTGAAATTCAATTATAACGAAATTTCGTCATAATGAAGTGATTTCTCCTTCGTCTCTTGGAGTTCGTTATAACGGGATTCGACTGTATATGCTAAACATGTCCCGACTTGGACGAGATAGGCTACTTTAAAAGTTTCGTCAGCGCTGGGTAGATGCTCGAAATGGGTAAAAAATCTGATGGGCGACAATGGTTCATGAGGGGGCCTCAAGAATGACTTCCGGAATGTTAAATTTGGCTGCCACTGCTCCCAAAAAATGCGTTTCAGGCATGTTTGTCACTTCTTTTATGCTCTCAGTATATGAAGAAACCCCGGGAGGCTCCGGGTATTTTTGCTAGTGATTAATAAAAATAAAATCAATAGATAAAACTAAATTATCAAAAACGCAACATCCATCAAATGACGTCATAGCGAATTGTAAATGCATCAGATCGACTCACGAATGACATCAACGAGAGAATACCCAAGTTTATTTTTTTAGAAATTTTTCAATTTCACGTAAATTTTCGGATAATGAATCGGAAGTTCATCACATACGTCATTGACAAACAAAACAAACGCGTATTGCACGCTTTCCCCCCCGCATCATGGGACTTTCGCGATCTCGAGTTCCCGCATCGGGTTCAAATCGGATCATCTACACCAGTGTGATAATTATCGTATCAGGTGGCAAGGCCGTGGCCTCTAACTGTCTCGGTCACTGGGCCTGATTCCAATCCAGAGCCATATTGATAATTACAGGTGAAAATAAGGGATCACGGTTTCAATGGCATCGAGTTTTGTCCTAACTCACGATTCCGCTGGATTGTCTTATTGATATGTATAGGACTAGGATTAATATGAACAAAGGTGTGTCTCTGTTGATAGGTGTGATTAAGCTCGGGAGCTCCCTGATTCCGGGGTCCAAATGCATCGGAATTCTTTAATTGTGAATTTTCATGAATTTTTCTGACACAATTTCAGTTGTTTTGATAATACTTCTTTATTATTTTGAGAATATTTCTTTCAACTATTCTGAGAGTACTTTTTTTCCCCCTTAATTTTGATATTACTTCTGAAATTATTCCAATAATTCTGAATTTTCATAAAAGGTAGAGAAAAAAATTTCCAATTCTGAAAGAATATTTATTACATTAATATATATTTATTCTTAAACAATTATTTGCTTCATGAATTCTGTACTTACTTCTCTCATTAATTATGATTTTTCCGTTTGTTCTGAAGTTAATTTTCTTTCTTCCATTAACAGTGCAGTTATTTCTTCCGTTAACTGTAAAAATTATGACTGCCATTAAGTGTGAAGTTATTTCTTCCATTAACTGCGAAGTTATTTCTTTTTTCCATTAACTGTGAAACTATTCCTTTTCCATTAACTGTGAAGTTATTACTTCCATTAAGCGTAAAGTTATTACTTCCATTAAGCGTAAAGTTATTACTTCCATTAAGCGTAAAGTTATTACTTCCATTAAGCGTAAAGTTATTACTTCCATTAAGCGTAAAGTTATTACTTCCATTATCTGTAAAGTTATTTCTCACATTAACTCTGAGGTTATTTCTTACATTAACTCTGAAGTTATTACTTTTTCTCATTAAGTGTGACGTCATTACTTTTTCTCATTAAGTGTGACGTCATTACTTTTTCTCATTAAGTGTGACGTCATTACTTCCATTAAGTGTAAAGTTATTTCTTCCATTAAGTGTAAAGTTATTTTTTCCATTATCTGTGAAGCTATTTTTTACATTAATTCTGAAGTTATTACTTTTTCCATTAACTGTGAACTTGTACGCATGTACACACAGTGTGTACAAGTGTACATTCTCATTTTCTTTGCAAGTGCTGTTTTTGATTTTTGAATAATTAATCAAATTTTCATTTTAATTACTAATTCCTTTTTCTTCTACTTTTTATTTTTGAATTTTATCTTTTCTCACTATTTTCATATATATATTTATTTATTTATTTATTTATGTGCGGTCGTATATTTTTCTATTCATGTATGTGTGTGTATTGTAATTTGTTTTTTTTTTTAACATTTGCATTGATACCGTATGGCATCCACTGGTGCTATATTGCGCTTTCGAATTGCATTCGTATGTTGTTATTGTATATGTTATTGATCTGATTTATCCTTTCTTTTTTGTATTTGGCTGTATTGCAATTTTTAGAGTTTCTTGAATCGTATAAGTTTGTTGTTGTTGTTACTTACGTTTGTAAGCCTCGTGGCATACTCTGTGGAACACCAGGAGTTGTTTCTGTAGGACCCAAATAAAAAAACTGTGAACTTATTTCTTCCATTAACTACGAAATTATTTCTTCAGTCAAATGTGAAATTATTTCTTTCATTAATTGCGAACCAATTTTTTTCCATTAACTATGAATTTTTCTTAAATTTATTATGAAAAATTAATCTTTTTTTGTTTAGTGTGCACGTATTTTACGCATTTCTGTAATTGAGTAGGTCTTTTTGTGGATGTTAGTTTATCCTTTCCCAAAATGTACGAAATATAAGGCCCCAAAAAATATCTGGACCCTGGTCCTAAGATCCCTGAATTTGGCAAGAATGATAGAATTTTTAACAAGCCTTCGCTATTGATTGTCCGGGATATTCATTATCCAAAAAAAAAAAGATATTAATGTGAAAGCCCTAAGAAAGAAGCTCTGTCGGCTCGAGTATGAAATCATTCATGATATAGGATAGCATCACGTTATAAAAGACGTGTCTGTCGTTTTTAAAAAACAATTTCACAACGAATCAACAGGTGTTTCAACTATTACGTGTTTATATATTTTAATACGGGCTTTTTTTTTTTGTGAAAGAGAAGGCCGTTTATGTCTCAGAAACAACTGCGTGCGTTCCACTTTTACAGAAAAATGGAAGTAAATATTGATGTTATTTCCAAATTTGGGTAAGTGATGTTTCACGTCGACTGGAAACCCCTGGTGGCCTCACTGTTATAAATAACAATAGGATTCCGATGAGATGTAAAATAGTTTAAATACTCTTATATAGGCCCCTAACAGTTGCTGAAGATGTCATTAACCTGTTCTGGAAATGTAATGAGTCCTATTACCTGTGCTGAGAAAGAAAACGAATAATGGGTTGTTGATGGTGATGCAACAACTGGCGTCCGTCCAACTTGGAAGCTCTCGCCGTCTCTCGGATGCGGCTCTCAAGTCCCGACATGAGGAGAAAGAAAAAAAAAGCTGGCTGAAGCAGGATTTTTGAATGGGAAATTGATCTAAGAAATTCGTAGTGGGATAAATGGTTAGCTCTGTTGTGTGTGGAAATGAGGATTTGAGAGCCGCGCAAAAATTTTGTAGATACTGTATTAACAGCAGAGCCGCCCTTGGGGGGGGGGGGGGGGTGTCAGGATCTGTTGCACCGATCCCCGCGTTTTGTTGGGGGGGGGGACGAATTTATGGTAACAATAATTTCTTTCATAAATTCATATTTTCATCTGGAAAGAAATTATTCTGGAATTGTTTCTGGAATTCTGAATTTTCATTAACTCTGAAGCTATTTCCTTCTTTTATTCTGAATTTTTACCAATTCTGAAATTATTTCTTGCATTTATTCTGAATATTCGTGATTTTCATTTTCTAAATATTTTCGAATCCCCTCTCCCACAGAAGAAAAAAAATCGGGGCCAAGGGGCCCCGTGTCTGGTAAGGGCGGCCCTGATTGACAGTGGCTAGAAACGCCGAAACCTGGAGGTAAAGGCGACAACAATTGCAACACGCCCTATATCTGCTGTTCTCAACCTGGGCCATATAGCCCCTCTTCTAATCATGGGTATATTAAAGGGGCCACAAGCGAAAATCAGATGGAAGGGGAGTCACGACAAGTGGTGAAGGGGGAAACCTCAGAGATCTTTGAAGAGACAAAGCTTTCAAGTGAAACATGGCGTGGGGTGAGGGAAATGTAACTAGTACACAGAACCAGGGACTATCTTAACCCATGTGCCCATTCGGGCATGGCCGGATGTCTCATGTCCATAGAGGACCTACATGAGAAGATCTGTTACTATGATTTTCGAGTGTAAGTAAGCTGTTAATTCCAGCTATATAAGTATAACGGGCCCTCCATAACATCACTTTGACCGGGTGCCCATGAACTTGAAACGACCATGCATAGAACCCTCCGCCCCCAAGAAGAAAGCTCAATTAACTCCAAATCAGGGGATGCACAGACCCCAGATGATTTGTCGTGAGGGGCCATTTATTGTCCCTGCCGAGGTTTAATGGATCATCCCGTATTTCACACAGACCTATTTTTTAAATATAATTGGGCTCTTGGGAGGGAGGGATGACCATCCCCTGCGCTTTTCTGGATCCGCGCCTGGCCTAAGGTTCAATAGACGATCTTATTTATAATATTTTTGTTCATTACAAATTTAGTTTTGTGATTAAACTCAATTCTATCGGTAAAAAAGGGTCTCGGTCCTGAATGAGGGTATGGGAGCCTTGGATAATACAGGGGACCACGAGAAGAAAATATGGTCCAAACGGAGACATGGGTTTAAACAAAAGGTTGAGAAACACACTGCCCTATATCTAGGTATTCTTTGTTAAGACAGTCGGCAACATGTTTGAGTCATTCTAATAAATGTCCTTACCTGAATTAGTGTCCCCCCGCCCCCTTGCCTTTTCCCAAAGTTATGCCCCGCCTTTTTTTTGCCTTTTCTTGAATTTCTGGCTATTCTGTTTTGTTCTTTTCTAAATTTCTGACGCCTTTGTGCTCTTTCTGATTTTCCAAGATCTTTGCCTTTTTCTAAATCTGTGCATCATCCATTCGTTGTCGTATTCTGAGTTTCTCTGGCTTTGGTTCTTTCTGAATTTCTGACTTCCCTTTTTTCTACATTTCTGCCCCGTTCCTTGCCGTTTCCTGAATTTCTGCACCTATTCCTTCCTCTTTTATGCATTTCCAGTCCCTTTGTTTCTTTTTTCTGGATTTCTGACCCCCCCCCCCCCCTTTGCGCTTCACTGATTTTTTGCCCTATTCGTCGTTGCCTTTTCCCAAATTTCTGACCCCTTTGCTTTATTCTGAACTTTTGTCTTCCATTCCTTACTCTTTTTTCTATTTCTGGTCCCCCTTTGCTCTTTCTGGATTTGCGGTCCCTGCTCTTTTCTTAATATCTGTCCTTTGCTCTTTTTTTTTTTTTTAAATTTTTATCTTTCTTTGCTCTTTTTTTAATTTTTATCCTTCTTTGCACTTTTCTTATAAGTTCTGTCCCCATTCTTCTTTTCTTTATTTCTGTTCCCTTTTGCTTTTTCTAAATTTCTGCTATATATTCTTAGCTCTCTATTTTGTATTTCCACTTCTCATTCCTTTTTTTAAATTTCGGATTCCCCGTATTTCCGGCTTCCAGCGTCCATGATAGTGACCATCGTGACGATAGTTATTACGCGTCTGAGGTGCACCAAATCAACGATATTATTATAGATACTTATTACAGTGGCAACAATCAGCGTATGACGATCGACATCCGTATAGGAAATAATCATAATACAGAAAAGCCCAGACCCTAATATCTAAACTCAATCTGGAGACAAACATGGCTATTTCTAGCTTTTCCGGCTAACCAAAGATTTTCTTTTTTTGTTTGCCGATATTGAACTATGCAGTAGTTATCTCGGAGGGACCATTGGGCAGCCAAAAATACTCGCACACAGGAATCAACACTTTTTATCGGTCACTTTTGAAAAACGTACATTAGCCTTGTTTTGTATTCTAGAAAAACATACGCGTGATGCAACTCAAACTTGTCCAAACATCATTAAAGTTGTTTGTGAAAAATATTTTCGTTTTTCTTGTAAAAATACGGACATTGTTTTTTTTTTTAATAACGCGGCACCCTAATGGCAACACGCCCACCGTCGGAAAAAATAAACGGAATATATTAGCTACTGGTGATACATAAATTCGTAGCCGGTCGTTGAATTAGATATTAGAACAAGGATCCTTAAGACAGCGGTTCTCAAAAGGTGCTCCGAGGAGCCCCTGGGAGTCCGTGTGTACTCCCCAGGGGCTCCGCGGCCACTCGAGGAAAGTAAAAAAAACAGTAAATTTTTTTGAAGAAAAAAAAATAGTTATAGATATTTTAAATAACATTAAATCAGTAACTGATGAATAAATAAAAAATAGGCCTCCGCCATAGAAATTATAGGTCAGAAAGGGCTCCGAGAGTAAAAAAAAAGGTTGAGAACCGCTGCATTAAGCTATGGGTCACTAACCCAAACTTGCCGTCAATTCGCAGGGGCTTCCCAGATGGGTCGTATAACTCCACTAACATTCAGGGATTCTTGAGTGATCGGTCACGACCCAAACTTGATTCGCAGAGGCTTCCTAGATGTGTTGCACAACTCCACCAACAATCAGGGATTCTTAACCCTGTAAGTGGCAATGACGAGATATCCCACCTCCATAAAAGCCTCTTATTTCAGCATTGACAAGCCAAGATATTTTGTAAAAATTATTTCTCAATGAAAAACTTTTCCCTTTACCCCTTACTTTGCACCTGCTGAAAATCGGTAGAAAGCCCACTTCATTAAAAAAGATATGGTATTTTGAGGGGGTTATATAGTGATTTCTAATTGCCGCTTAAAGGGTTAAGCCAGTGTGGTTTCCAAAGTGAGAAATATCATCACCCCCCCCCCCCTCCCCTCCACGATGGGAGATGGAATGGTCCAGGGGTGCGATAGAAGCTACGGGATCGCTTCAGTTGGGGGAATGACAGGAAAAAATTTCTGAAGAGAAGGGGATGATGGAACAAAATGTTTGGGTAGCTATGCTAGGAAGCTTCCTAAATGGTCGTACAAATCCACTAACAGCTAGGGATTCTTGAGCTACTACTAAAACACACATGCATCTCATTCATTTTTCCCTTGGAACCTATAACGAAACGGAATATATTGAAGGGTTCTGAACCTATCGTTAAGTTTGTTTCTGTGTAATGCTTGTTAATAGTGCTGCCATCTATTTTTCGAATTACGAGTCGTCACTCATATAGACAATGGCTCAACTTTTTCCCCTCACCTGCGGTTACCAACCGTCCTTCTTTTTTATGTCATTTCAACAGCGTCCTATGCATGGGCGGAATACGGGGGGGGGGGGGGGAAGGATCCCCCCCAGCATCAAAGGTGAAGTCGACTGATCGAATGCATATATATGTATAGATGAATCGACAGCAGCAACAGCATCATCTTGCCCCCCCCCCCCCCTCAGACTTCCAAGTCTATCTCCGTCTATGGCTCTACGTTTTGGAAATACGTCCTCCTTTTCAGGTTTCCAGAATCATTTTTTTCCTCCACTTCGAAAATATGTTTCTTCATTGATACGTAGGGTGACCATATTTGCTCGAGAGAAATACGGGACGTTGGGATTCCAAATACGGTAAAATACGGGACATTGCCAAAAATGACGCCAAATCCGAACAAAGTTGCCAAATATTGGTGAAATTACGAAAAAACAATGGAGGGAAATGAAGCATTACTACAAAAATTGCAGTGGATTAAAATGAGAATTCCACGCAAAACGTTCTCCAAGACAAATGTGGGAGATTAATATTCTCATTTATAGTTGTAATTATCACAATACAATTTATGAGTTGAAAAATAATTTCAATCTTTGACTTCAATAAAGAATAATTCAAGTTGACTTCGTGTAAAATACGGGAAAAACCGGGACACTTTTGCAAAAAAGTCGGGACGACCAAAAATACAGAAAATACCGGGACTGTCCCGGGAAATACGAGACGCATGGTCACCCTATTGATACGAGTGTTTTTGTGTTTTCTTTTCCTTCACACATTCACTAATAGCCGTCAAAATTACCAGAAATTTTTTTTGTTTTTGTGTTTTTTATTAGCGGTTCTGGGAAAAATTATCGCGGCTGGTTTCATTAAAATTCAGTTTATTTCTTTAATTAGTTACTTTAGTAATCCATTAATTTCTCTATAAATTCCTTTACTTATTATTTAATGCCCTTTTCGACTATCGGTGTCGATTTAGAAGATTCATTTCCTTCACTCATTGATTCCAGCCACAACAACTATAAATTGATGTTTCTTTGACACTTGATTGAATTTTTTTGACGTTTTCCTGAGTCGTTTAATAACTGTCGTGACGACAGTATCAAATCTAAGCACAACACTTAGAAAAATCTAGCACCACTTGAAATCAGCGCTTCAGGAAGTTGCTGATTCACACACTACTAAGGACGCATGCGCATGGACGGATGCGGATGGACGAAGAAGCACTTATCTTTGGGCCGCCGGATTCATTTGGTGGATATATAAACAAACTACGAAATAGTTTACGTAAATAATGGTATTTTTTTTTTCTCAACCGAAATGGAATACAAGTACGATCGCTGATCGAAAAAGAAACTCAGTACGTAAAATTCGTATAATATACTGTATTTCTGTGAGTAGATGAGGTGTGAAAACATTGGTATGATTTTTTTTTATAAGAACTGAAAAATTTAAATTTTTATCATTTCAATTTTCTTGAGTAATCAGTCAACATGATGTGCTGCCTCCCATCCTGCACCCCTAGGGAAGCATTAAGAACCACTGCTCATAGATAATGATTGAATACAGTCGAATCTCGTTTTAACGAACGCTTTTCTAATACCCTAGGTAAGTTTACATAGGAACAATGTAGAAACCTAGAATTTCTTTATAGCGAAATTTCGTTATAACGAAGTAATTTCTTCCGGTCTCTTGGAGTTCGTTATAACGGGATTCGACTGTATTTGATCGTTTAATGGTTGTAACGGTTTTTTTTTTCAAACCGAGCACAACTCAGGTCTATCGCCATAGGCAATTTACTACATTGTGAGTTGTGTCGGAAGTGTAAGCGTGTGTGTACCTAACAGTCTGAGTGCGTATCCAGTGTTGTGTATGATTTTTTCAGTGCTGCCATCTAT
The DNA here is from genome assembly GCF_987345545.1 of Pholcus phalangioides. Classification (NCBI taxonomy): domain Eukaryota; kingdom Metazoa; phylum Arthropoda; class Arachnida; order Araneae; family Pholcidae; genus Pholcus; species Pholcus phalangioides. The sequence goes on from NW_028301611.1 coordinate 3,301,385, forward strand.
ATCTCAGAAGTGAAGGTTGTAACGTTGTAGGCCAGTGGCGAGACTTCTCAACTCGGCTCGCATTCGTGCCTCGAAGTTGGGAACCACAGAAAACACTGTGGCGCCCGCGGATTCTAGAGCTATGGGTCACGACCGGAATTTGATTGGCAGCAGCTTCCTGTGGGTGTCAGACAAATTCACTTACAGCCCTGTTATAAGCGCGGTTATTGCGTCGCTAATTTCGAAAAACAAACAGTTCCATGGGTGGCGAAGCTAATCTTGTTGATTTTGGGGCGCGGCTGAAAAAGATTTAAAAAAAACCCTGAATCAGAGGGTAGCTGGGCAAAGCCAGCAGGCATTAGACCCCGCCCCCACTCGGCCAGAGCCGAATAATCCGTCGTAATTTATGAAATTTCAGCAGCTCCCAAAAAATGACAACCACATAATTATATCAACTCTTTCTAGATAAAAAATTATTCTTATAATAGCCGTATTCTGTACCATAATGACACTAAAAAATTCTAAAAAACGAAAACAATTGAGAAAAGAAATCAATATACAGTCGACCCCCCGTATTCGCGGGGGTTACGTTCCGGGAGTGACCGCGAACACGGAAATCCGCGAATAACAGAAACCAATAGGTTTTTTATTGTATATCTCGTTTATTGAACATCATGAGAAACAGCAGGGTGACGCAGAGGTAGAAGGGAATGTAAAAGAGGGTGCAGCGATTGTTGGCTATGTTTTCTGAAAGAATGTTCAGACTCTTCTGTTTGCCGTGTCTTCTTCATATCATTAAGTATGTTGGAGTATGTTGACAAGGCTTCCTCTACTAATTTTTCTACATGTGAAGAACGTAAAATAGAGGGATTTATGTTATGAAAATAATGTATTGCTGATTTCCAACCTTAAAACCAGGAGCTCGCTTTCTCCCTCTTGCTCAACTTTTTTGCGGCATTTTCTTCCAAAATAGTGTAGTTTCGTCAGCGTTAAACACCTGGTAAGATGCATAACATTTCTCTTCAATAATTTTCTACAAAGTCTTTCGAAATTTTCTAGCTGCCTCCTGGTCGGCAGTGCTTTTTACATTGCGCAATCCGAATCGTTTCTTAAACCTATGAAACAACCTTTACTTGCATAAGATTCTGATGAAATAGACGTTTCACCAGCCCTTTTCTTATGGAAGAGCAAAATTTTTTGTATTTTCTGTTATAATATTGCAATCAATTGAAATACCTTCTTGTGTCAGTCTTGTACCCACAAAAAACAGCATTTCTGTACGTGAAACACATGGATCCCATAGGCGCTGCAAAGTTTTGACTGCCACAGGTGCAGCTACAGCTGAACGAATTTCAGATTCCATTTTCTTGATATATCTCACCGAACATTCGTTGATTCCGTAATGGCGGACCACAGAAGGTATTGACTTCGCCAAGCAGTCAATATGTCAAATTTTTCCTGTCAAGTTTTCTCTTTTCAAAGCATTATCAGTAGCACTAGAAGAATGAGCCATCCTAAACAAGCATAACTCAAATTTTGTAAACAAAAACACGTGAACGACGATTGCTGAGTATTTTTTTTAAAAATTCCAATAAAGGAAAAAAAACCGCGAATACGGGGGGCCGACTGTAACGGAATTTTTTTTTGACCATGTATTTACCATGTGCAGTGTACATTTGAATATACTGTATAGCCAGTGGTCCTCAACCAAAGCCGCTTGAAAGTTCTCTTAATGCAGCTTTGTTCTCAACCTTTGGAAGACCGCGGCCCAGTAAACCGATTTTACGTAAGTGAAAGGCCCGGTCATACACATGCCCGCTTGAAAGCAATTTATTATACTGAACATATTTTGTCAAAACCTGGAATTTCATTTTTATTGTCAGTTTTTCAAAAAAATCGGTTATTACTCTCTCTCTCTCAGGTTAGAAACTGCTTTCGATTACTTCTCCCTAGAAATTCCTGCCAAATGGCAAAAAAATCGATTTAAATTAAACTTTTAACGCAAATTTTAATCGGACTGATCAAGTGGTTTTGTCAAATTTAATTACTCAAATAAAATTTTTAATTACGATTAACAATCGATTGATCAACCAACCCGATTAATCGGACACCAGCCCTAAATAATTTATTGAAGTATTTAATCTCTCGCGATAAAAAAAATATAAATTTATACCAAACCCAAAAATATATTAATATATGTGATAACTTAATGGGATTTTTTCTTTCATCGAGAAAATCCAAGCAATTGACAAGGGCCAAATAATTTTAGGGCCGTCTGATTAGAGCTTTAAGGGCAGATTTATGGTTTTATCGCCTGTGTGGAAAAAAAATTTATATATTTTGCCGCCTCTTTGACCCACATTCCATTCTCCTTTTTCTTTACTCATTCCTCTAAGGCCAAGATTACACTATAAAAACTTCATAAAAGTTCATTTATAAAACTTGAATAAAATTTAACCAATAAAGTGATCGATTGCAATTGTTAGAATGTTACCAATATTCTCTTATTGGTTGCATTTTTCAACTTTATATAAAAGTTGAAAAAAATGCTACCAATAAGATCATTGATAACATTCTAGAAAATGCAACCAATGGGACTGCAGTAGCCCAGGTCGATAAGCTACTTGTCTAAAGTGCAAAAAGATGTTTAGAGGTGTCGCGAGTTCGCGATACCCGGTTCGTCCTTGTCAGAAAACTTTCTTGACACGGGGTACAACGGGAGCGGTGACATGACCGCAGAAAAAATTGCTACCGTAGGAAGTTCCCCACATCGAGGGGTTAGCGCACCAATCTCTCGACGAGTATTAAAAAAAAGCCTGCCGTCCGGAATCGGCAATAAATTGTAAGACCCGATCTAATTAGCCCTCAGAAAATTACCGCGGTACGACAAAAATGATATTGATGACATTTTTCAAGTTTTAGTGTAATTCTGGCCTTGGTCACGGGTTTCTCCCCGAGGTTCCGTGGTAGCTTCTTTGGGGGTTTTCGCGTGATCAAACGCCATGGAACCTAGTTTTCTAAGAAAACTTTCTTGTTACTAATGCGCGCAAAGCTGTTAGTTTTGAATTTTAACGAGATTTGTATGAAATCTCCAGATTTTTTTTAACAGAGCAGTTGGTCCCGGACACGTTTTGGGACCCGTATTCAGCTGTGAAGTATCAGCTTACATAATACGTATTCTTGAAAATATAGAAGTATTAGATTTCATCATGCCTGCCCCCTCCCCCCATAGGAAATTCTTTGACCGCTCGTTAAATAACATGGGAATTCTATGCTGATGCCTGTATGACAACTGATCAAGACTGGCTATCTTGTGGCTCTGATCAGGATATTTCACATATGCAACTTACTGAAGAGCCAGACTACACTAACAACCTTCATTTTTTTAGGCGCTGTAGATTCCGATTTGCAACGCTGAAGCCTAGTATTTCTTGCCTAATTATGGAATTTTCCCAGATCTCTCAAATTTAATTCAGAAATGCCGATCTCATTCCCCCTCCAAAAAACTCAAATCCCGATAGAACGTTAAATTTCGAACATATTTTACGTTTTGCTACCGCTCGAGAGGTCTTAGCTTATCAAAAAAATCCTCCCCTTGGAGATTTCTGCATGCAGGGCAGTCTTCAAGGTAGTGCAGCTGGACCCCGGGCAAAGTGATTCTTCTGGGGGTGGGGCACCTTTCTAGAAATGCTTGCATAAACATTTCTGGATCAAATGTTTAGTACTCCTAAACATTTGATCCAGATGCCATTTTTATGAGCCGCCCCTGCACATAACGCATGGGCACCTCAAGATACGTGCTAGAATTCTCATCAGTGCTAAGATTCCTGCACCAATGTTTGCCAATTGCATCAACATTCAATTTCAGTCTGACAAAAAAAAGGGAAATACTCCAAAATTTTAAATTTTTTACGCCCTTAAAATTTTGTGTAGAGTGAAATTCAAAAAATTATATCGGATAATACTGGTCTGCACTTATCTGGTGGTCACCCTCACCAACGGGGGAGGCCCCCCATGACAAATCTAACCAAGGGGGCGCGTTAAAGATGTCACCTAAAGAATTACGACCCCACATAGGATAAACCAGTAGTGTACAGCCTGAGATAGATATATATATATAGATGACAGTCCTTCGAGCATACGTAACTTTATTCTCCAAACTCTTCAAAATCAACACAAGAAAGCTAAAATTCAATCTTTTGTCAAAAAAATCAAAAAGCGCCCCGCATGGCTCACTCATCCTGCAGCAAGATCCTAGGGCTGAGATCTGTGGTGGACCCGACCAGATTTTTTTAACGGTGCCTTATATAGTGGATTTATAGTGCGAAAAAAGGATGGAGCCCCCAAAAATTCCAAGATTTTAGGGTTTCGATAAATAACGCTGCGAGACGGGAAACTAATCTCGTACATCGGTGAAATCTCAAGCTTTAAGCTGTTGAAATCAAAAAGAAACAATACAATAGTTTTAAGCCGTTGGGGCCCCCCAAGGGAGAATCCGGTTAAAAATTTAAAACAAATTAACCACCGTAATCTCTCCGGGGCCCAGCAGCGAATATTATTTAACCTTCTAGCGGCCAATGTTTCTAATTGGAAACATCGGTGTTTTGATTTGAAGAAAGAATTTTCCTGAAAATTATTTCGAAATTTTTATAAAACAAAATTCATTTCAGAATTTTTCAGTCAAATTTATGACCTATTTTTTGATTAAAAAATGTGAATTTGTTTCTACGAGTATCTTAAATTCCTGCAGGGCGGCAAGGCCTTTCCATATTTTACGGTCGCAGTGAAAAATTGAAAATCCGCATTCCACTATCTGAAACTGATCGTAATTCATTCTGGACATTATAAATTTGATTGAAATTCAGAAATCTATCAATAGCGATCGAGGGGTTAAAACCATGGAATAAATTTACTATTTCAAGATGAAAGTAGGTTTTTCAGACTGACAGGGGCATCAATCATTTGTCAAATTTGTGAATTTAATGGTTAGTGTGTGTGTGTTGATATCATCCATTCATATTTTGCAAAAAATTCGAATTTTGCATTACTCAATGTGTATTGCACTTAAGGCGTGCAAGACTATCTTTAGGAGGTGCTGGACAGATGCGGCCGCACTTAGCCACCGGGGTGGGGGGGGGAGCCTGCTCAACTCCGGTGATTTACCCCTCCATCAAATGCAATCCCGCGTAACTAAGAAAATATTGGTGTGGCCCTCGGATGCAAAACGTTGAAGGCCTTTAAACTAAAGTATCGGGGAGAAAATTAACAAATCGATTCAAAAAAGGTCAAGGCGCCACAAATTTGATATTACAATCCCATCTCCGACATGATCTGAAAATTGATAACTGCTAACGAACATCGACCAAGGTAGATAAGTCCGAATTTTGTTACAGCAGCTTCTCGGAACTTCCGAAACCTGCACACCATGTGCTTCCACCATACCCTTCATTTTGTTTCAGAAAAAAAAATGGCGATCAGTTTCAATTCCGCATTTCTCCCACCTTCCTAGACGTCAGAGCATAGGCGTAAAGTTATTGGAAATATTGGGAGGGCTCAAACCTAATATTCCTATAGGTTACTATGTAGATTGTGGCAAATGTTAGTGGGGTTCGGGCACATAGGCCGAACAAAAGTTTACGCCTATGCATTAGAACCACACTTATGGTGTGCGACAGACGCGGCCGCACTTAAAGAGGGGTCCCGCAATCATTAATGGAAGAGAAAATTAAAAATTTTAACTCAAAATAGTATCAAGGTGGCGACAATGAAAATCCTTAAAAGCTGAATTATTGCTCAATTCCTTCGTGTCACTGATTGGGACGTTACGCGATTTCGGTATATTGGGCCCTTCGGTATATCATTTTGGGGGGGGGGGGGGGAGGCATTTGAGCCCCATCAAATATTTGGATGATCTAAAAAATACATTACGTAATGTACAGAAAGTTTAGTGAATCTAAAATATGAACAATTACTATGCAATTAGCTTACAAAAGTTTAAAAAGTTCAGAATTTATGAAAATTCTGAATTAATGAAAGAACTAGTTCGAAATCTATGAGAAAATGATTCAATACAATTCGGAATTAATGAAAATTCAAAAATTTGTATTAATTTCAAACTTGTAGTTGGAACCCGTAAAAGCTCTCTTCCCCCCAGTAAGAGTGGAGCTCCAGGACCATCTTGACATACGCCCACCCAAGGCTTCAAGTGCATTAGGTGTCATAAATCGTATAACCAAATGTCATACGATTTTCGAGATTAAATATGAAAATTGGTATGCAGATACTTCCAAGCTGGATAGGAGAAGCCTCGAGACATCATTTAACCGGTGACACACACCCCCCCCCCCGCATGGTGTTAAGGCCCTGGGTAGTCCTGAACACCTTTAATTGACCAAATATTAGATATTAAAATCACAAAAATAGACACTAAAATAAAAGACTATTTTACAGCTGAAAGTTTCGGCCGATATATCGGCTTTACTGTAATTTAAATAACGATATAAATTGCTTTAAAAATACAAATAATGGGTAGATATAGCCGATTCCTCGGGTACATATAAAATTCAGGTAAAAATTAAACCATTAAATTTCAAGCTCTAAAAATATAGTTCGTATTTACTAGCAGTCACCTCTGTGGGGGTGGACGGACAGGCATGGGGGTCGAAACCATCTTCTCACTGGCTTTCGACGGGCGTCAGCTTCATGGACGGTGGCCAAGAGAACTTGGATTTGCCATCCGCGCTTCTGGCACCGATCAGCTCGCCGAGCATGATGTCCACGAAGTATTCCGTGAACACCCTGAAGATCCTGGTGAACATCATCCTGAACGCGAACTTCTTCAGGAACGATGGCAGGCCGAAAATGGCGCGGCCGCTCCTCGATGTCAGGTCCGTGCCGTTGCGGTTCTGGCCGGCGGGGAATTGCTGGACATCACTGTCGTCACCCGGTTGCCCGAAAGACGCCGATACGACGACGGTCAGCACGGCAGCAAGCACCAGAACGGCTGATAGGACGGTCGGCACCGTGGCTCGCATCTTCACTGCTGGGATCTCTGGAAAAACGTGTTCCCGGAATGGACCGACCGGAAAGACTTACGCCACTGGAATCCGGATCGGAGAACGGCAATTCAAGCAAATGATCTGAAGCTCAGCGCTGCTTTATTAACACAAGGAATCCTCTCGTTATCGTTAAAATGAAAGAGTGTTGTTTTACGAGATGGCCGACTGAGGTAGAGCTTGCACATGCGCGTGAAGCAAGCTGATGTTTATGCAACTAATTTACATATTTCAATGTGTTTCTCCCCCTTTTATTTCATCACTCCCGCGGTGACCATATCCCGATAAGACAAAACCGGGACATCAAGCCAATCTTCACTAAAATCGCTAGTTTTCACCAAATATGGACCTCGTACGACAAAATTTTATAATACGACGGTTGATCCAAAAAAGACTGTCGTCTGCATGCTCCGGTTTGAAGGAAAGGGAAAGAAAACACGCAAGAGTGTGAAGATAATATCGGCAAAACGCGCGGCGCACGACGCATTTGACTCCTCCAGAAGCAGTCGGCCAATCATGCCCGACGTAAAGCACTGCCGTCAGGCGTATTACGCTCTGTTGGAAAACAGTCATGGTGCTTTTCTTACTGGTGAGTGGACGGCGTGTCGCGCTGGGCAAATCACGTTGCACGCGACACAGGAAACCTGCTCCTAGGAAAACCCGGCTTTAGGGCCGACATAGATCCCAAGCGTGTCCGGTCTTCAAAGGTCAAAGTTATTTTGCTCAAAGATGGAGAACGATCAGTCCGCTCTCCGTTCTAGACACTTTGTTACGACTGAACCAGCACCTCCTAGAGATACGAGGCTTCCGTACGCTGCTCGTGACGTCACGCAAGTAGTTCATCCTCACTCAGAATATTCAGAGAAAAAAATTCCGCTCACGTGCTAGTATTATCGTTGTGCGGAAAATAAACGATCGGGCAGAATCGGTGATTCTTATGCCCCACATCCAATCACCTTGAGCCAAACCGGAAGATTCTACGCTAAATTAAGAAGAAGCGAAATAGGATGTTGTGGTTCAAAATGTAACAAACCTGCTAGGCAGTCTTACCAGACTACTGTCAGTTCAGATGAACTTGGCAACCCGTGCGGAAGCCTTCTGTACCTAGAAGGTGCTGGCTGAACTGAACAAACCTAACACGATTAGGCTCTATCTTCCATTTGAAATCCAGCACAACTCTGATCTATTGCCATGGGCAATTTACTACCGAGTGAGTTGTGCTGAAAGTGTGAGTGTGCGTGTATAGTGTTGTCTGATTTTCAGTGCTGCCATCTGTATTTCAGAAGTGAAGTGACCGAAGTGTAATGGCCGAATATTTGTCCACTATAGGCCTGTTGCTCTCCGTGGCGAGACTTGCTAACGGAGAGACCGGCTCACATTCGCGGCCCGAAGTTGGGAATCACGGAGCACTAACTTCGGCCGACCACTACTGTGGCGACGGTGGGGTTTGAACCCGGGGCAGTCGTGCCGGGAAAAACTCCAGTCGGTACTCCGGACTGTTAATCAAAGAAACAGGAGAGAAAAGAAAAAATTAAAAAAAAAAGTAACAGAAAATGAAATATTAAACTACGTACACAAAACATTACAGAGCCCAGCGTGGTTTCGTCCGAAATTGTATCAGCAACGCGGCAGTGGCCCACGCGGGCTTTGCTACAGGCATTTCGACACACTACTATGATTGCGTGGGACGCCTTTAGGGGAAAATTATAACCGCTATTCGCACTGCCAGTGGATTCCACGTGCGTTGTTTACCAAACAGAGACGCCCTTACCAGATGCGGGGAGCCCGGTGGGAAAACAATAGCGGGGCAAAGGCGTCTCAATAATTTCGAGAGAAGCTCCTATTTTATATATTCTGTGGGAAAGTGTGGGGGGGGGGGGGGTCAGGACATCAAAAAATTCACATTATATACGTATATTAATGCTGAAAATTTTCCAATTTTCCAAACAAAAAAATATAGAATCACAAAAATTAGAAAAATAAATTAACAGAGACAGACATAACCCCAGCACCATCAAAATTAATCCCAGCATCATGAAAATAAATGAAAGAAATAATTCCAGAATCAATGAAAATAAAGAATTGATGAATCGATAAAAATCCAGAATTGATGAAAATTTAAAATTTCAGAATTGATTAGATCCATTTTAGGAAACACTGCTCTAGAGTGTCCCAACCACGTGTTGAATTGGATTTGGATCCAGGGACCTTGCCAGCCAATCGATGCGTTGAATATCTTCACTCTCCAACAGCCACTGTACGATGAGGTGTAACGTTGTCACCTACGAAAAGGAACTGAGGACACAGCACGTCTAAAACGAAGCACGTAAGAAAGGAGAACCTCGGTACAATAGCGGGCACCAGTGACTGAACCTCTTTGGAAGCTGTACGGGTACCAGCTTAGTCCAAGCATAATTACATCCCCAAACGAGAATTCCGCCACCTCCAAACCGTTCCCCTTTCGATGATGTTGGAGGGGTTATTGCGTGTTTCACCGCTCTCTCCAGATGTGTATACGTCCAGAATCGCTAGTCAGACTAAATCTGCTTTCATCCGTAATGAGTACTCGACCTCAGTTTTTCAGCTTCGTCCTTAATTTTTGCACACCAGTGTACAACACTGTTTATAAGCAATATTCGTCGATTTCGCCTACAGTTAGCAACATTTTTGGCGAGAATCAGCGATGACCCACCCGTATTAATGATCCCAATGCCCCGTATTTTTCTTTATAAATTATGGTCAACCAATTTATATTATGAAATAGCAACTTCATTTTATATTATTTGATTGCATCTGATTTTGTTTCATTCTGAAAAAGTCTTGAAGTCATCATCTTCGGTTGCACCCTATATAGACTGTAGAAGGAATGAGGCGGTTGATGACAAACACTTCCTTCTACAATTCAAAGATATAATTAACATTTATTATCCAATTAAATTTACAGAACCTACAAGAACGATTGGACCTCATGGCTGTCTCGTTTGAGCGGCAAGTCCAGTTCCAACATCGCGCAAGCGCGCTCTTTTCCCTATTACGTGGACAGCGCCATTTAGTGGTGGACGCTGTCGCCACAAGACTAAAGATATATACTACTGCGTGATAAAAATTCAAAATGGACAAAATCGTTAAAAATTCGAAATGAAAAATCGTTAAAAATTCGAAATTAAAAATCGTTAAAAATTCGAAATGAAAAATTTATGCAAATTCTGAATTAATGAGAAATAACTACAGAATTGATAAAAATTCAAAATTCCGGAATTGATGAGGATCCAGAATAAATGAAAGAAATTCCAGAATATTGATGAAAATTCCCAATTTACGGAAGAATTTATCATTACCGTGAGTGCCCGGTGCGGCCGCACCATAGGCAGAGATAGACTTGGAATTCTGGGGGGGGGGGGGGGGGCACGATGATGATGATGATGTCAATTCATATTACCTTTGACGCTGGGGGGGGGGGCATGTCCACCCCGTATCTCCGCCCATGAATCGGTTAACTATGCATAATCGTCAATCGTATCCGCAAGTTTGATAAATTTATCACTTTCATCGGTGATTATGCATTCAAGCATCGGTAGTAAATTTGATAAATACCGGAAGAATTATCATTCCCCCCCCCCGTATCTCCGTCCATGCGCCGCACACACCCCTAAAGGCTGCTCTGTGACCAAATCGTATTGCTATATGGTGATGTGGCCTGGGTACCCCCCCCCCCCCTCGGTTTGACTGTTATCAAATTTTAACTCACGGTTGCTCAGAGGAAAAAAAATTCCAACAAGGACGTTTGACCACAGGAAGAACGTAAGAAGAACCACAGAAGACGTAATTTTTTTTTCCGCTGAGCAACCGAGAGTTGGGATTCGGTAACCAACCCAAATGGGATCTCTGATAAGCGTGATAGTGGTCATATTTTTTTTTTTCGTTTGAAGACAACACCCATAGTGTGGCGGAATACCTTGGAATGTTCATTTTTCCGTGTTTTTCGTCCGCTTTTTTCGTTGGCAACTTCTGAGTATTGTTGCGCAACGGTTTATTTGCTATTTCATACACAATACTGATTCTCGCGCATGTAAATTTTTGAAGATTTGTCTAGCCCTGCTAGAAACAAGTGTTGATTCTTGAGTCTGGCGCCTTAGACCACTCGCGCTCGGTCAGCCTGGCATCATGACCGAGTGCCAAGATGCTCGTCTACCACCGTGAAGGTTGAAATCAGGTCCTAGGTTCGAACAGGAAGAAGAACATAGATAACAAGAAATTTTCCCAAACGATCTTGAGGCGACCACCGATAGATGGCGTGTCCATTTCCATCCTTGCTCACTAATGGCGGTAAATTGCTTTACAGCGATATGGCAGGAGTTTCTGCGTGGTGAAGTAAAAAAACTATTTTGGCACCAGTGTGTGTGTGTGTGCATGCTTGTACGTGTATTGCACACGTTTCATGTTTTCCATATTGGAAGCGGAAGTGACAGATATGGCTCTCTTAATCCTGCAGATGGACTTTTGCAGGACCTTCATATGGACGAGGTGCATGTCTGGTTTAGTAGTAGATACACCTTTGTAATGGATTCATAATGTGAAAAAAAAAAAAATTGTCCCGGACCAAAGCAGTGCCCTTGTTATGTAAGCATTGCCTCAACTAGATACAGTAGAACTTCGGTTAACGAGCTTAATTCATTCCACCCAGCGTGCCCGTTATCCGAATCACTCGTTATGCAAATCAAACTTCCTCGTAGGAAATAATGGAAACTTGGATAATTCGTTCCACAATTATTCTTTCACATGAAAATGACTAATGAAAAGTTCATTCATACAGTAATGCAACACAATAATATAATGAATAATACAATAAAATATTTAAAAAAATAACACCATAAATAAATGTAGTAATAAAAATACGATAATGTTTACAAATTAGCTTACTCTAAACGAACAGAGAGAGTAGGAGGCCTACCGTTTAGGACGACTTATGCACTGCACTCACCGTCTGTAAACTTATTCTTTATCGTGTGACTTTAAAAGGGAATCCTATCTATGACACTTGCTTTTGCCTTTTTTTTCGGTTTTTTCGGAAATGGGAAATCACACTACCGTTGGACAGATTCATTGTGTACACTGCTACAGCTTTATTTGGGGTGATTCTCTTCCCACAAAGTTTTGCACACAGAGAGAGAGATTCCCATGCTCTACACATCTCTTAATCTCTTTTGAAGTGAAGGGACTTCTCATTTCTCTTCGTCTTCCTCAGACGAGATCATAATAAGCTCTACGTGCATAAGCTCTTGCGCGCAATGGAGATCCATCAGTTTGCCTGTGGATATGACCATGTTCCTCCACTAGTTCTTGAATGTCTTCCCCAAGGACACAACCTCTTCGGAAATAGGGACCCCCTTGTTGATAAGCTAGCCCCTCAAAGTCACGGTCAATAATGCAATCAGCCCAAAGTTTTTCTCCACACAAGCAGAATTAAAAAAAAAACTTCAAGCGCACATACGCGGGGTTAAAATGCTAACAATGTTATATCTAGTTTCTATATATCGTTCTATATTTCTAGTTCTATATATCGTAAACAGTCACGTGCGTAGGGGTGTTCATTTTTCGAATTACGCAAGCTGACCGAAGACTGTAGGGAAGAATATTACCCATAATTTTTCACAGCACTTGTGTGCATGAAAGCGAAAAACCATCAGCTCAATTATGGTAACGTGAAAATAAACAAACGAAGTGAAATTTTTGCTCGTAATGCGAGTCATCCTTCGGTAATCGAATCAAAATTTTTGCTCGTTAACCGAAAGAAATTCGTCCGTAAGAGAAAGGTGACCGCATCAGAGGGGGGGTTTCCGTTGGAACTGTAAAATACCGTATTATATAAAAATAACTGAAATGTTTCTTTGTTCGCCATTGGAATGAAATTCTGACAATATAAGATGCGTTGCGTTTAAAGTCATGTAAGTACATAACTATTGGACACACATACACAGATTCATAAAAAAATTAAAATTACAAAAGAAATAATACACACAAACTTTTTTTTTACTAAATTTACATTTCACATCGACTTGAAAGTGACTAAAACATGGACCAAATAGGAGCAAGAAATTAGAGCTTGTGTCACCATCTAGTGAGCATAATTTGAATCAAAATTGCACCTATTGGTGTCTTTATAGGGGTTTTAGTCCCATAGAACGAATGATGAAAATGGTGACCCCTTAAGCAGGACTTTGAAATACGTTATTTAAACAGGCTTTTTGTCGGGATATTTTTATTTCGCCCTGAAACAGGGGCGATCGCACCTGAGGGATGACCGTTAAGAGGGGAATTTATTGTACTTTGTCCCCAAGACAAGCTGGAATTTTGGCGCCCCTTCTGGTTCAGCACCCAGGCCTGCACCTAAGTACTGTGTTAGACTAGAGCCTTATCAACGTAAAAGGGCTGGTATGATTCATTTCGACATGAGTAGCATAAGAATAGTGATGGACTAATAACGTAATGCCCCTTCCCCTCCCAGAGCATTACGTTAGTAGCTTTAAGACAGCACATTAATAACAGTAAATTCTCAGTTCAGCAAATATATAATGCAAAACATTTTCAAAAACAGGATGAAGCCTTTTTATTGTGGGAACCAGGTCTCAAAATAAAGAGCAAGGCACCTATAAAGGAGAGGGTATTTGTTATCCTTCTTTGAGCAGAGAAGGAACAGGTTTGCCGCTCGTGATCATAGTTACGATCATGAACCCCCCCCCCCCCATATACCACATCGCAAGGTCCCGGGTTCGAACACCACCGGTGGCAAAGTTGATGGTCGACTGAAGTTAGTTTTTTTTTTTTGTGGTTCCCAACTTCGACGAGCGAATGCATGCCCATCTTCCCGTCATGTCCCACTGCAGAGAGCAACAGACCTACAACAACACAAATATTCAATCATTACACTTCACTCACAGTTTGAGGTATAGATGGCAGCACCAAAACACTACTAGATGCACACTTCCGGCACAACTCACTTAGCAGTAAATTGCCCACGGCGATAGACCAGGATTATGCTTGGTTTGAAAGAAAATTTTGCCGCTCCAAGTGATGTCTTGGAAATCATTGACAAAATAGGATTGGGAACAGCGACTGGCTATGATCCTGATGTCACACTTTTGTTCAAAGATGGCGTATGAATCAGCCCAGTATTTCAAGCAGCTGTATTCAAGGGTAGAGCTCCTGGTCGACACACACACAATTATGCACAAAAAATATTTCAAAATAAATTAAGAAATTCTATGGCTTTTGTTTGTTTTTCAACCTGTCGCAGTGTTCGCGTTTACGATTAGCCTACCATCCAAGAATTCAACAAATGAGAAAATAAATATTTTGAATCATTTTTGTCCCTTATGAAAAAGGGGCACTAAATCAGCTTGCAGTGCCGAGTTACTTGGAACCATCCCTACTATCAATCTAGGGACACTTTTAGGGATAGTCAATAGCAATATTTCAATTACTTGAAAAAAATAACTAAGTCAAAGATCAAAACATCGAGATCAGACAAAATCAAATATGCAGGAAATTCATCGCTGACAATTCCCCATCATGCAATTTACTAAAAGGAAAATTGACGGACAATTTTCAAAGTGGCATAGTGAGCGATTGATCAAGTGAGTCAGGGAGCAAGTGAGCAAATGAGTGAGTGAGGGAGTTGGCAACAGACTGACTCATGCAATTGCTCACTCACTTGGTCATTCATATGGTCACTCATTAACGTATACAGCTACTCACTCTCATTCATTCACTTGGTAACTTTTAGTGTGATTCAATCTCTCACTCTGTCATTTGTACGGTTACTTGCTCACTCACACATTCACTCACTTGATCAATCGTTTGATTACTCCCTCACTAGGGACAAACTGTTGTTGATGAATTGTCAAAACAATTCTCACGTTTCTCACTCGGTCATTTATATGGTCACTGGTTCACTCAAACATTCACTCACCTAATAACTCATTACAGCTATTCACTCACAAATCCAATCACTCTTGGGGTTACTCACTCATTCACTTAGTAACTTTTACAGTCACTCAATCACCCGCTCATTTGTAGTTACTTGCTCACAATCACTCAATTACACCCTCACTGGGGACAAACTGTCGTTGATGAATTGTTTGTCTGTAAATTTTCCCAGCGGTGATTTTTCGTCAGTGAATTGTTGTCTGTGAAATCATAGACAAACATATAAAACACAAAGTATGAACGATAGAAATACACTTTAGACAGCTTTCTTTAATTCTTACTATACAAGTACAAACAAACACTTCAATTTTTGAATTTTTTTTTTGTTGTTGATTGTACCAGCAACTACAAATAATTCTCGTGGGGAAGGGCAAAAAAAAAAATGACGACAAATTAACATGATAGACAGGGAAAAAAATGATAATAATTAGACGATAATTATAATATGAACGATGACAAAGGAAAAAAAAAGAAAAAACTTTCCCCCGTTGTCCCATAAAATCTATACACGATACAGCTAAGTTTGAAAATAAATGACTTTTCATGTAGTAAATCGTAGAGGAAAAGTTCGACGACCTCGAGACACATTTAAAACAGAGAAGAAAAAAAAATGAAACATTCACACGCTTTTTTTTTTCTCCCCCCATATAAGAAATCATAATAGTCACATCTCAGTGCCTTCTCACAAAACGAATAAAAGCACAGGAAAAGAGAAAAAAAATATATATATTAAGCAGAATTCGCAGCCAGGTTCACTCGATAGAGAGAGGGCGGGAAAGAAATACATTTATAACCTCATAATTAAAAATTCTACATTGCTCATAAATTACACACAAAAAAAAAACAAAAATAATCATACAGATATTCAATTGATTGTGACTCGATTGCAAAAGCAAACATAAAGTGCAGGGGAAAAAAGGTAATGGAAAAAGAGGGGAGGCAAAAAAATAGAAATATATACATTTACATAGGTGTATTTCAATCTGATGGGGGGGGGGGAATTCCACCTCCTTCAAGACAATTCAAAAGAGAGGAAACGAAAACAATACTCATTCATAATCAGTGTTCAGCGGTTCAGAATCATACATGCCATATTTTCTACAATAGTGTTCTTTTCCGAACGTGCTTCTGAGAACAAAATGTATTCCGGAATAGGAATACCACAAAAAAAAAAAAAATCGGTAGCGGAACAGTTACTAGGTAAAACAAAAAAATGCATGGACCTCTCTCTTGAATGTTGAATGTAAAAAAGTCATATGACGGAATAAAAACATATGCCATCATTGAATGGTATTGAAACATGCGTGTCGTCCAACATCTTATATAAAAAATTGGTTTTTTTTTTTCTGTCTATACTCAAATATGATAAAATTATTCTACAAACAACATTATTACAGTAATCATAAGATGGCGAACTTTTGCTAGATTAGCGCTGCTTCATTAATTTTTTTTTGATGATATTGAACATTTCTGTACTATTCAATTTTTTTTTTGCTCATCTTGGGGGTCCATTTTTTTCCCTCTTAATATCCTGCATTACGTGCAAAATAGCCAACCAATGAAAATGATTTGGACGTTGGGATGAATGATATCAATCACAGAAAGTTTTAGCATTGGCATGCATGTTGGACGATCATGGCAAATGTCTACTTTCGATAGTATGATAGTCTGCAGATTAGATGCAAGTTGTTAGAGAATCTATGTTGTACAGACTGGAGCGATGACGTTTGCTTCCTTTTTTTTCAATGGGGAATGTTTAAAGATAAAGTGAGCAAACGGCAGACTACGGCAAGACTAGAAATATTTGACATGAAATGGAATAGCCAAAAAAAGTCATATGAATCAACATTTTTAATTACAACATGGCATTCCAACATATCTATCTGCATACCAATGTGTGTATGTGTGATAGCTACTTGTGGAATCCTCATTCATAGGAAAGTGTCTGCAGGGTTTTTTGAAAAAGAAAAGGCCAATAACTGAAAAAGAAAATTGAGACAATTTTTTTTTGTTAACGATGAACTGTCAGACACGAGGGAGCAGCAAGTACCATTTCGCTAGTATAAAAGTGTAATTTTCCCACATAGCATAAATTCTTTGCATCGGAACAAATTTTTAAGAGAGAAAGATGTAGAACCTACCAAAACTTTTTTTTTTCGTCACAGAATACATGGTCAGAAAATAAACGGGAAAAGCACTAGCGGGTATAGCTAGTAAATTTATGTCTGTGAAAACGGGTGCATACCACATCCTTTAGTGTAGGAGTCTTCAATTCATGGCCTGCCAAGCTCTTCCGTAGCATATGTAGTATACCTGAGTGGTCCACACACTCAAAAACAAAATGTCAAATATGGCCCGAGCTGTGTCAAAGGTTTAAGGTGCCTGCTCTAGTGCTTTTACATTCAGTTCCTGACTATGATTCTCATGACAAAAGAATCATCACAGTGGGTTTTTAACCGCATTTTGAGACATTGGCAGTCGCTATTCAGAAGATTAGCCAATGTATATGAAGAAGCGTGCTTGCTGCATCCTCTAACATCTCAACATTCAATTTCCAACTATGCATCCTACAACAAAAAATGTTTTGGGCATGCCCTACTATAACCCAAAGTTTTGCCGATTTCTTTCTCCTTTTTTTTTTTTTTTTTTTAAAAACCCTTCATAACTTCATTTTCATATAGTTTGGTTATTTTGCCAGTCTCACAAAAAGATTCGCAGCCAAATCATATATTCCCTGTACTTCCTATAAAACTTACATGGGAATTCACACATCAAATTGTTTCAATCAACATATATTACAATCCACTGTAATGATAATAAAGAACTATAAGTGCGTATTTTGCTTCCATAAACGAAAATGACAAACTGTGTGTAACATAAACAATGGTGCATTTTGATTTATATCAATTATAATACAATTTATAATTATAATATAGTTACTCGTACAACAAACAATTTTCGATTGCATTAATTAGCTCTCGCTAATGTTACTTTTTTTCCCTTCCAAGTTCCTGTCGCTGTCCGTGTGAGCTAAAAGTTTATATTTGAAAGGCATACGGTGATGATTTTATTTTTTTTTCCTTCTTTGCTTGGTGTCTTTGTCATTATAATTTCAATTTACAAGTTTGTTTGTTTGCTTTTTCGCCTTTGCTAAAAAAATGTGCATCTTGTTTGTAATATCTGATTTCTAATGCGTAAGCCTGTCCCAGAATCTAAAAAATTTCTTTTTTTTGCTAATAACACTGTATAGAACACTAAATATGAAGCACAGGATTTTCTCCCTCCCCAATTATCGAAATTCCTGGGACTTTGGCCTGTCTACGAGACCTGGCGATTCCTTGATCGAAGACTGACATACACTCTCAATTAGGCGTATATGAGGGCTAATCGAAAAAGAATGAGAAACATGCTCACAAATTGCATGTTAAAGTTCAGCTGGGTATGACAGTCTGTTTTCAAATGGTCTTCATTGAACTTCTTTTTTGCACTTAGTCCAGTGTGTCTACCCCTCTAGGAAGACATGCCTGAATCCATTCCTTTAACAACCCTTTGAAAAATTGCCTCTGGATTCTTTGTTATGAGGCGAAATCCTTCAATTGCTTTGCAACATTCAATGGTGTTACCCTTTATTCGAGGCTTTGAACTTGCTTGATATTTGATAAGGGTATCATTATAAACCAATTTTCAAAGGCTAAACAGTGGGAAAAAATTAAAGCAGGACTTGATAAATTGATTTTTAAAAAAATTTAGGGAAGCCAAGTACATTTTCTTTCACAAAAAACAATCCTAAATAATCCTTTTCAGCTCATTTCAGGTATTGGTGAACCCCAACCCCCTTCTCTGTTGATAGCCCTCAGGCATAAATTCCAAAAAATTTGTGTTGCCCTCAAACCCAAATTTAGTAATCAGCACAGAACATTTTAGGTGTCTATACCACGTCTAGTCGCTATGGCAACTGATTTAAAATAAGATTCAAAACTGTGTACAAAAACTGTGCATTTTGAATTGAATGAAAATCACAGCTTTCGAGAATAGAAGGCAAGTCTTTTTTTTTTTCATAGACATGGTTCTGAAGGGGACATAAGTGATTTTGAAAAGGCAAGTTCTAGTATGACTTCAGAGAGTGTAGGAACTGCTAGACCAAATTTCAAAAAGTCAATGAAGAACATAACAAGCTAAACTTCAACTAATATAGTTTTTGAGCAATAATATCATTCTCGTTGTGACTGGCCTCATAATACTCTGTGCAATACCCATGTAATGCTCACAATATGCATAGAGACCCTCATGAGTGACCAGATAGGGCTGCAAAATAACAGTGATTGCATGTGACTACAGACATAGATACATATCAATTAAGCAATTGAATATTTGAAAAAAAAAAACTGATGAAGATGAATGACATATCGGAGACCATACATCGATAGATACTAACAAATGACCTAGATTAACATGTGCACTGGTTTCATCAGCATAACTATGTGACACATCGAGTCAAAAAAAGACAGGCGATCTTATAGCTGCCATTGATTAAGAATCTCATCCACATGACTAGGATGTATGGAACCCCTTTGCTTTGGGGAAAAAAGTAGAGGATTATGTCAAGAGTTCATCAAAGAATCGCTTCAGATCTTTCGTACTTTCCCAGACATAACAAATTCCCAAGCAACAGTATATCCCATATCCTACATAACCAGAAAAAAATATATATTAGACATTCTTTCACTCCTCAAAAAAGCAACGGTAATTATTTACAAGTCGGAGCTTTTGAAAAATTTTGAAAAAACTGAAGGCGTGATAAAGACTATGTATAGATATATATATATGTACGTTTACAGTAAAAAAGTTCAATTGAAAAAACTTGATAGATTTTGAATGTCCTTGATAAGACTTTTTTTAATAATGGAAGCAGATAACTAATCAGGTTTTTGCAACCAATCGTCAATGGAAAGAGAACCTCTTGGGATAGTGGGGCCATTGTCGATAAAAATAAATGTTTTTCCTCATCATTCCTCCAATGCTGGAAGTAGACATCATCAGGTGTTATATAAATTAGTTTTATTGAATATACTTGCTAACTGCAATTATGACAATTTCTAAATGCTAGTAATGGCTTTTACCACTTTGCCCCGGTTGGTTACTGTGGACTCAAAAATGATGTGTGTGTGTGGACATTTCCTATGAATCTAGATGGCTGTGATTAGATGAGACTCACTATGGTTGACCACTCTAATGGTTGTTTTCCTATCAAGAGGACATGGAAACCCTCTATAAAGAAGATGAATTCATGAACCTGTTCCATGCCAGCAATAAAATGAGCAAGGTAAACCAGATAAAAGTTCATCCCTCTTGTCTGATCATACTCTTTTAGACTCACGGATGATGCTCACATAACATCAGTTCCACAACAACAAATCAGAACAAACAAGCATCTACCAAGCTGAATTCTTTACTTTTACTTTCAATTGATATCTTCATTCATAGGAAAGTGCCCACACTGTTTTAAAAAAAAGAGAAAAAAAAGGTCGCCAAACTCTCTAAGAGGTGGCAGACAATTGAGAGAGAAAAATTTTTTGGTCAAGGAAAGTAGGAGTCAGAAACAATTTGTAAAAGGCATAGAGGGAGCACTCCTTTTGCTAACATAAAAGTGTCATTTTCCCTCATGCATCGCCATTCTCTGCATCAGTAAAGACAGGTCAAAGTTTGAAATGCTGTACAACCTAGTGATACAATCATTTTTTTTTTTTGTCACAGGTTACACAATCAGAAATTAAATGGAAAGTCATTAGTTGGTACAACAAGCCATTCTACCAAGCTTATCAGTTCTGCTGCAATCATAAGCTGTTAGAAAGTTCGAGACTAGTAGCTCGAAACCAACTCTAATTCGGTAACCAAAACATAAGAAACTAATTAAATGCCTCTTGATGATGCTAACCTCCCCTAACATTGAGGGAAACGTTAAGAAGATTAACTCGTACCGACAAATGGTCCTTCACCTAGAGAAAATCCCCTTTCCAATGGAGAAGAGGAAAGGCTATAAATTTCCAACCATTGCCCCTACTTTAACTTTGAGAAGAAAAGAGGGAAGCCTCATGGAGATAAAAGTTTGCAGTTTCAACCCTTTTGCACTTGCATACAACTTCGAAAAGAAATTTCCAATGATAAAACTGAAAAGACGAGAGCCATTCTGTAACTTTGAATCAATCTAAATCAGACAAAAAAAGTTAAAGAAATAATCATACAATCAATTTTTAAAAAAAATCATAAGAACGTGTGGAAATTAAAGGCATTGAAAAACACATTTCAGATATTAAAAACTAATATGCATAAAATATTATGCCATGTGGAAAATTGAGCATTAGCCATATGAAATAATCTTTCGGACAAAAAAAAGTTTTTCTATGAAATTCACACACAGTAATGGTCACAAAAAAAAAAACACATTTCAAGTGCAAAGGGTCAATATGCTAAAACTAAAAACATGTTCACCACATCTAAAGCACCGTTTGATAGAATTGAACATACAAAATAATCACAAGAAAAATACATTCCCTTTTTTCATATTGACATTATCCTTAAAAACGACCATGCAACAACTGATAGCAAAAATTATCAGTATTAAGAATTATTGGACACATATTACATACAAAGAATTGAATTTATATAGTGGTTTTCAAACATTAAAATGCATATCCTAGTGAAATATTACCAAATACATCACCACGATAACGCAAATCAGTCACTTTCAGGTCATCCAAATGCATAAATGATTATCATTAATGTTTTCTATTCTTTGTATCTTACACAATGGGGCAATATAAAAGCATCGGTACCAATACGAACAGTTTGAAAACCACAGTGATTTCAAAGACACTAGATAGTGTTCATTAAATATCAAAATAACTGACTTATAATGAGAGCATGATCGTTGTGAGACTTCTACATGCAAACAAGAATCTGTGCATGTGAGAGGCCTCGTCGCTATATAACTACGGTTTCAGACTAAAAGAGGGGCAAAGAATGACAAGAGGTGTTCAGATGATGGCAACAGTGATACGACAAAGGGCTAGTTAGGACTTCACAAATTATAAGTTTCTCATTTCTCCAAAAAAAATTACAAATTTTACACAATGCACGAGTATTCAAATTACGAGATATTCTGCCACTTTTTTCGTTTAAGTTTTTCCGGCCAAAGATTTAAAAAAAAGGAGTGATACCAGGAAAATGAAAAAATAAAATAGATTCATATTTTTATGCACATCATTTAAATATATTTTCCATGTTTGTTTATATATATATATATGAGACGCATGAAGTCTGGTATTCGCAAAGTGTAGCAAAGATTGGAAGGTAAATTCACGAATTCTAAAGCTGATGACCGAGAAACGCTCTCTCTCTCGGAATAATTATAATACAGTATTATATCTCTTAAAGACTGTGAATTTATATAGATCACTTATTTCGAGTCATGCAACTTATTATCCGTGCAGAAGTTCTCATTTCTTAATCATTATTTTCAAGAATAGTCAAATATCAAGGAAACGGGAAAATAACAGAAAATAAATAAAAATAAATGACAGAATGAGGACTTTGAAAAAAAAATTTATAAAAAGGAAAGGGGGAAATCTTCATAATAGACTCAATCAAACAGCAGCAGTTCGAACGCTTTGGCTCTCCTTAGACTCAGAGGGTGAAGTTTGCAGAAGTACAGCTTCCTGCTCTGGACTACAAGTCACGGCGAGTCATTTTTGGCGACTTGGCTTCTTTTTCTTACGTTTGAAGAAACAACAACACCTATTTACAGGAATACAAGGAAAAACAGCATGAGAAATCATCAATGGTGTCTGAAAACAAGCATCAAGTAGAAATATATATATATTTTTTAAAGTGAAAAGGCTGTTGTTACTTCAAATCATTTCCTCAACTCAGGCAGTTGAATCTAAGAAATTAAGAAATACACATGTGTATGGTTTTATCTTCTTGTCGAATGAAGGAATCATACAAAATGCAGGTCTGAATAGCCCTGATTAATAAATTTCAATAGATATGTACTATACATGGTATGAAAGAATCCTCCCAGAAATGTAACATAATTTCCTGCATATAATCTGCACACAGATGCAATCTATATAAATCTGTTAAAAAATTATTTTTCACTTATTTATTTCTATCCCAACCTCTCAGAAAAAATAATTATCTGCAGATAAGAGACCGCTTTTTAAATATACAAGATGTGCTCAAAAAGTTCAGTGAATGGTCTAATATTTAAACAACGCTGGTTAGAAATGTGCAGCCTTGCATGCGCTTTAAGAGAGAGAGAGAGAGACATGTAAAGAATCACCTCCTAGCATCAGAAACACTAAGCACTAAGGCAAAGCAACCGATAGAACACATTGAGTGTGAAAGGTGATGTCGCAATGCAATGGAACAACACATAAACAAAGTTTTGCTACAAGAAAAAGGAAAAACTGCGATGGAGACCCATGAAATGTGGATGAAAGTGTACGGAACAGAAGCAGTAACTAAAAAATTTGTTTATGGCTGGTTCAAATGCTTCCATGTTGGAACGAAAACTGTTGATGATGAGTTGTGTTAGGGTCAACCATTAACAAGAGAAACACCAGAGACCATCGAACAAGTGTGACGGATGATTGGCTGACTTCAATACAGGGTTTAAGCTGCGGTCGCATTTTTCGCAAAATGCGAAAGAAAATCATGGAATGAGAAAGAAGTAGTAGCCACTTTCGCAAAAATGCATACAGGAGGTACGAAACGAATAGACATCCAACCATCAATCTTTACATTAGCATTGCAGCATTTTGCTAAAGCTTTTTCCCCCATTTTCGCTTTTTTGCGAAAGGAATTTTTTATCCAGCTTAAACCCTGCTTCAATAATAATAGCAGATGAACTGGGGATCAACAAGGTCACTGTAGATGTCTTTTTGTTCTCTCGCTCAAGGGAGTTATGAAAGTCCTACACTTTGTAGATGTACCGGAGATCCACACAAGATTGAAATTGTCGCTTCTGGTGATTTCAAAGAAAGCTTTTGCTGAAAGTTTTTAGCAGCTTTATAACTGTTGTCAAAAGTGTACTGTAGCGAATGGATATTACTTTGAAGGGCAATAAAGGTATTTTGTTTGTATATATTCTGTTTCCTTTATTTCCTGAGACCATTCACCAAACGTTTTCAGTGCAACTTGTATAATCTGTAGATCAAACGCAGGAAAATACTGTACTTAAGGTAGAATTAAATAGGATTTACTCTATAAGGATTCCCGTAAATATATTCTGACTTCGTCTGAATAAACCAAAAATAGAAGTCGTTGAATAAAGGAACTATTTTAAAGTTCTTATGGTTGTAAGGTAAACAAATTGAAATTCTTGTAAAATGTTTTACTCTCTCTAATGTCAAGTGGAGTAAGAATTACTGCTGAAGGTCACTAGAGCCAGCAAAACATTGTACAAGAGTTCCAATTTATGCTGGTCCCTCACAATGTGAAAAACTCAAATTTTCTCACAAATTATGGCTAAAAGCATTATGAGCTATATTCCAAAAAGAACTGCATATGTCTGACACTAGATGCAGGAAATTGCAAACTCTAGCTGTTTTCCTCAAACCCCTAATATACCAAATGGCATCTAACTAGTTAACTTCAATGCAGCAACAGCATGCAGTCATGAAATTTATCGTAGAAGGAGTCTTAGACCATAGTTTCCCAAACTTTGTTCCATCAAGCCCTTCTTCAGAGAAATTGTTTTCTCTCATCACCCCCGCTCCCACCCCGATTCATGCTATCCCATAGGATCCTATGTTATACTCCTAGATTCTATCACTCCCAGGACCATTCCATCACTCACCGGGGGGCGATATTGCCCACTTTGGGAAACCGCCATCTTACACTATCATGTGTAATTCCATGGTTCGTACTCTTCCAACGAAAAAAAATTCAAGGACTATTCAAGCACTTTTCAAGGAAAAACTTAAAAATTCAAGGACTTTTTTTACAAAAGCATATTTTTAACATGAATAGGCGCATATTTAATTTTGATTAAAACTTTCAGAGATTACATTTCTACCTACTTTATTTCACATCATCTGTAATGAATAAAGGAGGCCACATACACATATATATCATACAAAACATATGACACATTGAATAACACAGTTCGTGCCTGTCAATTTCCTCATTGAAACGTTGTTTAGTCTCTAAATACTGCAATTAATTTCCTTTTAAAGACCTCTTCTAAAGATAGAAAAAGATTAAATTATTTCTTTCATTAATATTGAATTTATTTATTTCATTAATGCTGGAATAATTTCTTTCAACAATTCTGGAATAATTTTTCATAACTTTTGGAATAATTGCTTTCATCAATTCTGGATTTGTTTCTTTCGCTAATGCTGAATTCTTTTATTGATTCTAAAATTATTTCATTAATTCTGGAATTATTGCTTTATTAATTTTGGAATTCTCTCATTAATTTTGGAATTATATTTCATTAATTCTGTAATTCTTTCATTAATTCTGTAATTCTTTCATTAATTCTGTAATTCTTTCATTAATTCTGTAATTCTTTCATTAATTCTGTAATTCTTCCTTTCATTAATTCTGTAATTCTTCCTTTCATTAATTCTGCAATTTTTTCTTTCATTAATTCTGGAACTATCTCTTTCATTAATTTTGGAATCATATCATCGATACTGAAATTATTTCTTTCATTTATTGTTTTAAACTCCTTTAAACAACTATGGATGCCATTAGAAAATAACGGAGATGCGCCGACATTCAACGCGTCACGTGATCTTTCAAGTAATTATATAGACCACTGACATCATACCAGCGCCGGTACTAGAACGCGGGGGGGGGGGCAACTGCCCCGGGTGGCAATTTTTAGGTGAACACCGTTATAAAATGATCGAATTCCGAATTGGCGGGGGGCGGCAAGACAATACAAAAATCCTAGTTATGGCCCTGCATCATACTCCCTCCAGTAATATAAGCTCAATAGATTTCAGCGCCGATTCACCCATTGAAGTACAGCTTGCATTTGGCGACATTTTTGTCCGGCACACTCAGCAACCCATCTTGATAGAAGGGATTTTTCAACCACACGTAATTAAAAGTACACACACTTGTTAATCATTTTTTGTTTTCTTTCTTTAAAGAACCTTATACAACCTTAGACAGCATGGGCGGAGATACGGGGGGGGGGATGTGAAGTTGACTGATCTAATGTATATATGCATATGTGAATTGACATCATCATCGTGTCCCCCCTTCCAGACTTCCAAGTCAATCGCCGCCTATAGTTGACAGTAATCAGAGGAAGCTTCGCTCACTTACGGACCGAAAGGCTTAAATTATTTCGGCAAAAATTATGACACTTTTTTATTAAGATATCCAGAAAAAAATACCTAGTACAAAAGTTTAATGACTTCCAACGACTCCAAATACGTCTACATACGATCACAGGATACATGCTACCATAAAGCCGGGTTTTCCTAGAAGTGGGTTGTTGCAATACCTTCTAGAGCAGAAGGACTTGTACTCTAGAAATAGGTATTGGTTGGTTGTTGGGGGCCAGAGCGTGCCGACTGAGCTGAAGAAAAAAAACAACGATCGGAAGTTCATTTTGAACTCTAGCTTTTATTCCATAAAAGTTGCAAGGAAAAAAAACAAGATCATTTACGATCATAAAAGAAATAAATAAATAAAACGGCCGACAAATAACAACCGGCAATCTCGGAGAAAGAAAAACAATCCCTACATAGACGCGGAAAAAAACCAGCCTACAGTACAAAGCCGAGCTCCCGTGAGCGTGAGAGCATGCCGCCAGCGATTTACATATTGCGTCGGGCCGAGCGGTTCCACGTGCACAGAGAATAAAAAGGGAAAAAACATTCCAACATAGGTTTTTGGCACCGCATGAACCGAACTGTATCATTTCGCGTCAACAGAAACGTTTTACATAATCACACTACGCGTTTGTGTATTCCTACCGTGGCGCATCAGCTCACGTCCCTGCTATCAGCTACTCTGTCATCTGCATGCTCTGGTTTGAAGGGAAGCATCGAGCTCGATGAAGGGAAGTGAAAGAAAACAAAAATGGAGAGAAGATCGGTAAAACGAGTGGCGCACAACGCATTTGACTCCTCCAGAAACAGTCGGCCAATCACGCCCGACGTAAAACACTGCCGTGTGAGGCTTGTTGCGCTCTCTAGGAAAACAGTCGAACTTGTTTTCTTATTATTGGTGAGTGGACGGCGTGTCACGCTGGGCGATTCACTTTGCACGCGGCACAAAAAACCTGCTCCTACGAAACCCCGGCTTTATAATAATGGGGAAAAACATGCTTTAAATCCAATTATCCAGGGTTATTGGCTACTAAGGCTTTTCCCCTGTGCTTTGCACTTTTTTAAGGACGTCACTCACGAAGTAAAAAAAAAAAAGTGGCGAAAACTATTTCGGAAAACACAAATTTTTCAAGGACTCTCACAGAATTCTTAAAAAAAAATTCTTTTTCAAGGACTCTAATTTATTTTCAAGGACTCTTATTTATTTTCAAGGACTTTCAAGGCCTTGAAAATGAACTTTTTTTTTCAAGGACTTTTCAAGGTTTTCAAGGACCGTACGAACCATGAATTCCATGCAAGACTGCAACATCTTTGTTGGTGTTTGGATGGCATGGATGATGCCATGCTTCCAAGTCTACCAAGGAAATCCTTAGTGGAAATTGCAAGGAGAAAGTACCTTCTTTCTAGTCAAGGTTATCGCTGCAGTGTTTCAGAACCACAACCATAACCTTAGCCGTGAAAGGTGATGCTATTAAAATTTCCAGTGTTCCAGCACTTTACCCTACAATATTAACTTACTTAGCTTCCAGATATTTCATCAGTTGTTAGTGTTTCTAAAGAGCATAATGAATTAATACATGAAAATTAATTAAAGTATTTTGCTTAGTTCAGCAGGTACTCAACTAAGAGAGTCGAACATTAACGTAATACAAAGCTCATAGCCAGATGGGAAGTATCTGTTAGTTCCATTGAACCATGTCAAAAAATAGTAAAATATATACATATAGCTGTATTCATATACATGTGATTATTGTTATAAAGAAGGGGGTGCACAACCTTTTTCAATCCAATACAAAGAATGATATAACCTCATATTTTATGGGATATTCCTGTAATTTTGGACATTCCAACTTTTCTTTTTATAAAATATCCTGGTTTTTTCCCTTATTTCCAACAAGGCTTAATCTTAATTCTTGATTTCAAAAATTCAACTATCTTCATGTTTTTTATAATTATGCACTTATAAATTATATTATGACAATTATGACTATCACAATTAATTATAGTCAAATAAAATACATTCACCTCACATTTGGCAAGCAGACACTTTTTTTTTTGATGAATTACACTTTAACTTACAGTACACATCATTTTCCACAATTAGCTATTTTTCAGCAATTTTATCGATAATTGGCAACTTTAATTGCCTTTCTGGCGATGCATGGTATTTTTGTGAAAGAAATTTAATATAGCAAGCTTAGGTGTTCATTGAGTTGGGTGTATTGATACTTTCCTTTTGGAAAAACCTTTTACGGACTAGGTGATGATAGGTATGTGATGACGACTACGTACCAGCTAGATGCTTTCGCCCGGACCCTACTAGAATATACGATCTGCGGCCTCGTCACTGAAACTCATCTACTGAGAGCCAAGCGACGGTGCGCCTATCGACATTTTGTACTGATGAATGTCTAATCAACTTGTAAATTGAGATTATATTCTAGAGACAATCAATCCTAATTAGTCTTGGTGATACTACGATTATTAAAATCAACTCTTTACTATAAGATGAGCATGATCTGGCGGTTATACCTTTCGAAGTTCTATAATTTCTTCTTCCGTATATAATGATACGTCCATTGACGAACATTGATTATATGTGAATTTATATGTGCAATCTATATGTAATATTTTTATTTATTATTCTGAAGATATTTAATAAAATTTCCAGACACACCCATCCTCCAGGAATGCTTCGATATCTCAATGAGATGGGAAGCGGGGTGTGTTTGGTTTTCAAAGGGCTAGGTGGAATCCCTTGGAGGGCTGTATTGGGCCGAAGGTTGTGCACCCGTGTTATAGAAGGAATTGTTAAATATGACTTTCACTACATGATTTGAAAGAAACCAAAAGAAAGAATTATTGTTATAGGTAATATCTAATTTAATGCAAGTTATTGCAAAAGAAAATCTGAACCAAAGAATATCATTAATTTGCTTTAGGATATCAAAAATTAGTAAAAGGATTTCAACTGCAAACCAGCGCAGTTTGCATCAGCTAAAATTTTCGAGAAATTATTTTTAAAAGTTTATGAGCACAAAAAAGGCATCCCAGTGATCAGAAATTTGATTTAAATATCGGTTAATTCAGTTATTGCCATTTATTTTGAGCCATTTATGCTGACTAGTACACATTTAACTGACCAAGTGTTTTGTAAACATTGCAATTGGATGGGCGAAAAAAAAATGAACAAGTAGGTATCCAATTTTAAAAACTTTTTAAGACTTGGATAGATGTAATTGATTCATCGGAAGAATAAGCTAAGGATATTGTAGTATTCGTGTTATTTTGCTTCCTTGTGTTTAAAAATACCCTAAATCAGGGGTTCTCTAACTTTTACCACCCACGACCCCCCCCCCCCCTTTCCCCTATTCAATGCTTATACGTGAGCTCCGCCAGCTCCCCAGAGCTGTTTAAAAAAGAATATTTTTGAAACAATTTTTGCCAGGGTCGCCATGGCACAGTTTGAGAGCCCCTGCCCCAAATTGTTTTTTTGAAATAAATATTAAATACCATCTATATTTATGAATGTGGTACTTTTTCCTATTAAATAGATAGTTTTTAAAACATTTTTATTTCAACCATTTATGGAAATGGAAGATTCATAAAACAAAATTTGATAAATGATATGTTTGCAAATAATGTAGAAAGAAAGAGAAATAAGATATAATACAATAGAATTTCAGTATATATGTCATCGCTATAACACAGATTCAAAAGTAAAAAATGCAAATGCAACAAATTTTTAATCTAGACCAGTGGTTCCCTGCAGCTGCTATGCAGTCACATGGGCATCAAGATGGACTCACATATCAAGGACCCAGGTTCGAACCCCACTGATGGCATAGTAGTGGTCGGCTGAGGTGTATTTTCTGTGTTTTTCCAACTTAAAGGACCGAATGCAAGCCAATCTTTCCTTTAAAAAGAAAGTCTCTCCACAGAGAGCAATTAGGCCAACAAAATTTGTTTCCTGCATAATATAACAGACAAAATAATCTGCTGATTTTTTTACTTCCAAATTCGGAAGAAAGATAGCAGAACTTCCTAAACTTTTAGCTCTGTAAATAGTCAGGAATTATGCCTTTATGTATGAGCAAGAAAAATTCCAGGCTTTTGTTTCCTTGTATGGAGAATCATCAGAAAGTGATTGAACAGGCTAATACACTCATCATCTATAGACAATGGGAGTAGTTCAAGGGTTAAACACATAACAGGCATTTCTCAGAAACAAACTTCACTTTAGGTGCACAACACCTACACATTCAGACATGCAACAATTCGAAGTTCCTCAGAGGAATGTTTACGGGATACGTGTGAGATTTTAGTAGTGATGGTTCCCAGCCTTTCATACTTAAAGTATCTCTTGGAAATGCATGTGTGACTTGCATCTTGCATATCCGCTCTAATGAGTTTTGGGACATGACAAAAGCATGTTCAAGGGCCCCCTTGAACCAAGATTTTACATATTTTGAGGCAGAAAAGTCTACCCCCCCCCCCCAAAAAAAAAATTGAATGCACAGAAATGCTGAACTTGTTTGGAAAAAAAAAAATGCACATATATATGTGAACTAATGTAAATAATGAAAATTTAGAATGAATGAAATTCAATAATTTGGTATGTGCAGTTTGACCCTAAGCCCAGTCAAAGCTGGTCTCACCCAAAAAAAAAAAGCACTACCCACCCACCCCCCAGTATATATATTCTACCTATAACTAAAATTATGCATTTATTAGTACTGCCTTTTCGTGTGTGTCCCTCAATGTTCTATCTAATGCTTACAGGTTCAGAACCACAGATCTAGATCAATACTTCAAATTAAGTTAGGCAATAAAATATTTAACAAATTACTTGGTTTCCGACACTACTTCGACTTCAACCGGTATCGCGATTGGGGTATTGGAGTGACCCGTCGTTGGGTTGTCAGGAGCTAACTCGCTGTAAGTGGAGCTGACTATCTGGACGGAATCATGAAGGTTGTTAGGGGCAAGGTTTGTGCCAATTTCCGGAGTTTTTGAATCATCAACAACCAGTCGCAACCTATAGTCAGTTTGTGAAACAGGTACAGTGTCTTTGTGCTAAAAATTTCCATAAAAAAAAATATTATTCCAAAAAGAACATGAAAAAAAAAACACACACACAAATTTTGATTTAACCCTTTGACTACGAATTTGAAAAAAAAATTTTTGGCCGTATTCACTATAAAACTGCTATGTTCAAAAAGTTACAAAACTTATGACAGAAGAATGAATACAGTTAGAGCCTGTTTATTTTCTGTTTCCTTTAAAGTAACTACCCTGTGCAATTATGTATTTTTGTCATTGTTCATACAAAGATGTAAATGTGGATAGAGGTATGGTAACCCAAGTCGATAACATACTCACCTCACGTACCAAAGGATGTTTAGAGGTGTTGGGAGTTTGATACCTGGTTCATGTTTGTCAGAAACTTTCCTTACAAAAGGGCAAAACATAAATGGTGGCATGACCGCAG
This sequence comes from Pholcus phalangioides, assembly GCF_987345545.1. NCBI lineage: Eukaryota > Metazoa > Arthropoda > Arachnida > Araneae > Pholcidae > Pholcus > Pholcus phalangioides. The sequence goes on from NW_028301611.1 coordinate 3,333,253, forward strand.
AGAAAGATTGCTACAGCAAGGAATACCACATCGAGGGGTTGGCACACCGTCTCAGTGAGTATAAAAAATAGGGCTGCCGTT